>NW_026896201.1:0-208633 GCF_033153095.1 Gastrolobium bilobum
CGGTTAAAACACATGCCTTCAGTCATCTTGCATAGGAACAATTCCCTAAAGGTCTACATCACCTCCATGTCTGCCTTTAATATCATACAACTCCCTGAGATGCAGGATAATAGAGGGGGCATCCATATGCTCGTGCTGTTTACGCAGTTCAGGCGACATGGATGTCGGCATGATGCAACAAGCCAACACATTATCATCCATGTGTTGCTTGTGGGCCTCGAAATCAAATTCCGTGAACCCATCTTCCCCTTCCTTAGGCGCAATAGGTAAAACAGTGTCAAGGACATAAGCAACTTTTTCGGCCCGCAGAACATTTCTGACGTTCCGATACCAGTCCATAAAATTAGGACCGGTCAGTTTGTTCATATCGAGTATTGAGCGCAGTGACAGTGAATTAGTCATACTAAAAACTGAAAATGTAAAGATAGATTAATTAATATATATTGTCGTGTAACAAATTATTAAAGACTTTAAATAATTTACCCCTCCCACTATTTTATCTAAGTCAATGACCCTTACCATTTGACTTAGGGTTTATCTACTTTTAGATTTTACCTTAGTGGGATTAAGAGTGCGATTATTTATTTTAACCCCCGTCTGAGACCGCAAGATTAATTTAAATAATGGGTTGATCCTCATCAACAGTATCTCATACCTTCTCTTAACATTAGGTTGACAACTCCTTATCACTTAGTGGTGCATCTCATGCAACCAACCTAGCATTATTACCCTAAGCACATAAGCCCGGCTGAGCCTGCAACTTATGTCTCAGTTAAGAATTAACCAGCACCCTAAGTGTCTAACACTTCTAATACTACTCTTACTCAACGAAATAGTGGGTCCCAACTGAGTTGTGGAGCACCACTACGTAGAGGAGGTTCGAGTAATATTGGTGGTGGGAGGTAATCATATGCTTAATAATTTATTCCTTTTAAGGGTTTCTTTTATTTTGGGTTTATTAAGTCTCATCAAACGCATTAGTATTATCATCATGCTAGTCGTATCCTATGTCAAACATCTATCGGATTACACTAGTCATAATTGGACATGCATAATAATACATACAAACGCGATTTGTCCAATTTCATGCATACTAGACGTCTTAAGCCACAAAGCATACATATCGCGATATATTATCTCATGCATGCTAGTCGTACAGAACATACATGCAAATAAAATAATTTTATTTTGAGATAGTCATGGTGCTCGCTCATTTTGTCCATCTTGCTTCTCAAGCCACAGCTTCTTGTGGTCTAAACGCCACTAGCCTAATTTTTCTAATTACAAATAATTAAAGAAACTCCAAAACATTTTTGGAGGGACAAACTTAAAATACAAAATTTAAAAAACAAATTACAACTCTAATTAAATAGAGCAAAATTACACATTAATTTAAAATTCAAAATTTAAATTTCGGGCACCATGACCATCCCCTTCCTTTTTGCACCTGAAATGTTAGACAACTTACAAGTACAAAATATTATCATATAATATGCTTCTCACATATGTCTTGATATTTAACAATTAAACATCAAAAAAAAAATCAAATTCAAATTTTCTTAATTCATTATTTGGCCGAATTATATATGACAATCAATATAATTCAAATTTTGTTGACTCTTTCTTAAAGAACACAAAATTAAACCATGCATGTAGCCACAAACACCTTAATGGCCGAACCATATACATATGTATATGATGCAAATTTTCGAAAATTTTTCATGCCTTGATCATGATACAATTCATGGAGAAAATAAGAAAACAATCAAGGTATTTAAAATACCCTTCATGGTCGAATTCTACCTTTCCAAAAGGTGTTTCTTTTTTAAAACTTTCATAAAGAAAAAAAAAATAACCATGAACACATATGGATATATGAACATAGCAATCATATTAACATGTTCATAAAAATGATAACTTTAACGATTTAAAGCATTGTATATTAAAATCCATATGTAAAAATTGAATCTTTAACTCTTTAAAGAAATTTTAACCGTGAAAAGCATTCTCACAAACAAGGTACCATCACCCGCCGATAGTAAAGCAACCGGGCTCTGATACCACTTGAAAGTAAAATGACCTTGAAGGTCGAGGCATGTGATAGGGAAAAACAAAATTTTTCGCTAGCGGAACACACATGCACATCAAGATACGTGCTTTAAGACGTATATTATACCTTTGTTCGTGAAACTTCAGGATGATCAAGGTCAGGTTTGAAGGGTTCAAACCCTCTAACGTTGATCCACACCACCCGCGTCTAGATGCAAGAACTCTTTCTTGTAGAACCACCAATTGATCACCACAATGAGGCTTGCTATGCGCTCAATGTATGAAAGAGGAGGCTAGGCAAATGTGTTTAGAAGAGTGATGTTTTCAGAGAGAAAACCTCACAAGGTGGCACATGGAAGGAGGAGGGAATGGCTAGGTCTTTTAACTTGAAAACCCTAAGGAGGAACACGCTTATATATAGCACAAGAGAGTGATGGAATAAAAAAGTGAAATCAGATTTTTCACTTCAAAATCCCATGAAAGTGGCGCACAACAAATGAGAAGATAAAGGAGTTGTTGCAATTCAAAACTCCAAACAACCTCTCCATTGAATCCTTATGAGATAAGGTCTTTATCTAATCAAGATTCTGACCTGATGGTCATCACATGACCACTCATACTGTGCGCCTCATTCAGTCCCAAAAGGAGTCCAGATGCGTTTGAGTAGTTGCATTCAAACTTGAATCAACTCACTCAAATATTCTCCCAACAGACCGTATCTTTTGGAGCTGATTTTGATGACTAAATGACACTCACCAACAGCCAAAATCAGCGCCCCAAAAGATCTCCTCTTGATACTAGTGATTTGTTCCAACAAGATCTTATCTTATCCTTTTGTTATGAAACAACTTTTCATAGCCAATTCAAATTTGAATTCAAATATTTAAATTCGAATATTCAAACATTCAAACATTCAAATTCAAATTTCAAATTTCAAATTTCAAATTTCAAATTTCAAAATTCAAATTCAAAATTCAAATTCAAAATTCAAATTTCAAAATTCAAATTTCAAATATCAAATTTCAAATTCAAAATTCGAATTTCAAAATTCAAATTCAAAATTCAAATTTCAAAATTTAAATGTTTGATAATTAAATTAATAAGTAGTGTCTTGGACTATCCAAGCCCATTACTGTGATCCATGCGCCTTCAACCCTCAAGATGGACTTCCAAACTACTTCTTGGACTAATGTCCATTATTAGGCCCAATACCTTTAATGCTAGTTCATCTATGCAATTGGATGTTAGCGTGTGACCCATTAGGTCCAACATAGCCACTGACATAAATGGATTTGGGCCCAATAAGCCCACAACCCATCTAATGACAACACAGAGCACTAGCAATGCTTTGTTGCCCCAGAACTAGTTAGATTAATGACTTGATCATCCTATTACACATATTTGGTTGCCGTATGTATTTCCCTTCGTCTCGGTTACCTTCCCATTAACCTAGGGTAAGGAAATGTATCAACCCTTGCGGTTTAGGGTAAGCTTTATTCGAAATAGGGAATCTTCAATTTACTGACTCTAAAGGCAGATCATCTCATGATCTCTTTTACTATGCATAGATTCTCGAGTCCCTGTAAATGTCATCCTGATTTCTCCGGTTTAATAATAACCTAATCTCTCACAGAGATTTGACGAATTCCTTCAGCTTATCACCCTAGCCCTGTGCTCTTTCAGGACAAGCCCAACAGTATACCTATGAGTCTCCATGTTTCAGGCAGACAAGGTATACAATCAAAGCATGCCTTCTAGAACACAGTCTAGGTAATAACTTCTGGTTTAAGGAAAGACATTCCCAAATATAAAGAGACTACTCTAATGATACTCTCTGTGAGATTTCCTCATAGAGTCTCTTTGTGGGTCTGTTCAGTGCGAGCTATACCCTTATAGGTCCACCCACGACTTTAGCTAAGACATCTCCATATTTGTAGCTCATGAGGTCTTTACCTTGCATCCGAATACAAGTAGATAAGTCGTGCTAGTCTTACCCGAGATCACTGATCCCCATTCTCAGTGTCTCTAGACTAGGAACATAAATTAGGAATAAACATCAAGTATCCTTGAATCCTCATGATCGTGATCTCATCACAGATACTCAAGAGATACCTATTTTATTCCAAGGGGTTTATCCAGTTACTCATATATAATATTAACAGTAATATCGAGACAAAATATGAAACAGGATAAAGAATGCTTTTATTTATTTGTGACAATACAAAGGTACACTTATGTCCTAATCTAATCAAAAGATTGTCTCTAGGACATCCATATACTAACATGTGGAGCCTGCTGAAGATCGTGATGTGATTGATCGCAGGCTTAATGCTTTCCGCAAGCATAAGCCACCTTCCTTTGTTGGACAAGATCTTCAGGGTCATGCAGTGTACTGATTCGCAGAAGCTGATGTTTGCCACGTATATGCTGGAGGGCGATGCCCATGAGTGGTGGATGAACACCTCTCATGCTTTTGAGATGCAGGGTCATGTTATGACATGGCCATTCTTCGAGGATTGCTTTATGGGTCGGTACGTCCCTTATGATGCACAAGAGAGGAAATAGGGGGAGTTCGACAGGTTGGTGCAGGGCTCGTTGTCTGTTGACGAGTACCTGGCAAAGTTTAATGAGCTGGTGAAGTTTGCACACTTTCGGATGGCTATGCCTACTCCGACCTTTTTGGCTGCTAAGTTCCGTAGGGGACTTAGCGGGGAGATAGTTGTTCCCCTTGCTGGAGTGGCTTCGAGAGATTTTGGGACACTGGTGCAGCAGTGTCGGGACATCGAGGATGTCTATATTACGAGTAAGGCCAAGAGAGCCAAGATTGCTGAGACGAAGAGAACGAGTAGTTCCACTTCCTGGAAAGATAGGAAGTTTGCTGGAAAAGGCAAAGGGAAGCAGTTTGCGACTAGGCAGGCGCCTGGTCAGTTCAAGAGGACTTCTTCGCAGTAGGGAGGTTTTGCTATGCCTCCTTCCACTCCAAGGTGTTCGGGATGCGGAAAGGAGCATGCAGAACGTTGTGTTACGGGGCAGCTGATCTGTTTTCACTGTGGCAAGGAAGGCCACTACTCTAGAGATTGTCCGTCATCGACGACGAGAGCTGCAGCAGTTCAGGCAGTTCCACTACAGATGGTTCCCCTTCCATCTACTTCGGCACCTGCAGTGCCACCTGCTACCGGGCGTGTGTATACATTGGATCGCCAGCAGTCGGACCGAGCTCTGAACCTTGTCAGAGGTACTCTTTCCAATGGTGGATCTTTTGTTGATGCATTGTTTAACTCCGGGGCTACGCATTCTTTTATTGCAACCCCGATTGTTGTGGGACTTGAGTTGCCCATGTCTGTGCTTTCTCCACCGTTGCGGGTAACCACCGCTACCAGAGAAAAGTGTGATTCTACCATTGTACATCGAGATGTCGTGTTTCAGTGGGATGGTCGTGACTACTCAGTAGATCTGATTGGATTGCCGATATCTAATCTGGAAATCATTCTGGGCATGGATTGGTTGTCCAGAAATTATGTGATGATTGACTGTTGTGCCAAGCGCGTGGTGATGTCTCTGTGTGACTCCACAGCCAGTTCCTCGCCTTATATTTCATTGCTGCAGGCTAGGAGAGCCTTGAGAGCAGGGGCATTTGGTTACGTCATGTTGGGAGGTTTGGTGAGTGGGACACAGGAGGATATCACTGGCATTCCTGTGGTAGGGGAATTCCTCGAGGTGTTTCCTGAGGAGATTCCTGAGTTTCTGCCACAGCGGGAGATAGAGTTCTCCATTGACTTGTTGCCTGGTGTGGGGCCTTTTTCATTAGCTCCATACCGGATGTCTCCACCGGAGTTGGCGGAGCTGAAGAAGCACATTGAGGATCTTTCAGCGAAAGACTTCATTCGACCGAGTGTGTCTCTATGGGGAGCACCGGTCATCTTCGTGAAGAAGAAGGACGAGACTATGCGATTGTGCACCGACTACAGGCAGTTGAACAAGGTGACAACCAAGAACAAGTATCCCCTTTCGCGTTTTGATGATTTATTGGATCAGCTCAGGGGTGCTTGTGTGTATTCGAAGATTGATCTCCGGTTGACACAAGCTGTCAAACTCGCGCAAATTAAAAATTATTTTTTATTTAGGTTCAGAAAATTTTGCAGTAACGTAGAAACCCTAAGTCGTCTCTCAAGGAAATTGTTTTGGTTAAAATCGCTTATGAGAACAGAAAATTAAAAGGGGGGTTTTGGATTTTGATTGAATAATTAAAAGAGAATATAAAAATTGGGATTAAAAATTCTAATTAAAAATTAACCAACCTAAGGTTAGGGTTCCTAGGATGTCTTTCCTTGGATAAAAATTACCAAATTCGCGAATAATCTCAATTGAATCAGAATCCTTATTTTCAATTGAGAGCAATCTGATCATCCAATCTGATGATCATTCTTTTCCCATAATCGTAATCGCGAACCTCAGATCGAATATCCACAATCGCACGATATCGATCTGAGTTAGGGACAAGAGACGAATCTGGTTAGAGAATGATCGCAAATCCTCTAGACAGATGAAAGGAATCCCTTCCCCTTAGGTTGATTAAAGGGGTTTTAGCCTAGCATGGCTAGGATAAACATGATTAAAAATTAAAATAAATAAAAAGAAGAAGAAGAAATAGACGAAGAACGCGAAGAATGCTTCAGAGAAAATGTTTTGATCCTCAAATTCGAAAATTACAGAATGAATAATAGTTTCCTACTCTGCCGTCATATACCCCTACCCAAATTGGGTTAGGGCTCAGTTCTTAGCGGCCCATCTATCTATAATACAAAATAAAATAAATAAAATAAAATAAAACTAAAACTTGGCTTTGGGCCACTTAAGTAATTGGGTTTTAATTTAAATTACAAGTCCAACAATAAAATAAAACTTCAGCAAAACGTGTCCAACTTGGCGTCAGAAATAGACCAGCTTCCAGTACGAATTGGGCTTCGAGCTCTGCATAAGAATTGTAGCCCTCTGTGTTATCTGAAAAACCCAACAAGAACAGAGTCCATCCGACAACTGTGGACTGATATATGGCCAAAATACAGAAGTAACGTAAAGCTGAAAAATTCTGACGAAAATAAATTAAACCCAATCAAAAACTAAAAATCTAAATTAACTCCAAAAATTATTATTTTATTCAAATAAATCCTAAAAATACTAATCAAGAGTAACAAATAAGTGCAATAAAATATAAGTTATCAAATTCTCCTCACTTATCTTTTTGCACTCCTGGGCAAAGACTAAAATATAAAAAGAAAGCAACGAAATAAGAAAAGAGTGAAGATCAACGTATCCTTTCTAATAATTAACAAGTATACAAAAGATAACAAAAATCACAAGTCTTGATCAGATAAAACACCAAGGACAAAAATTCCTTAATCTCAAATCACAAAACCTATCAATTTCAACTACAACTGCAAACTACAAAAAAATGGTTCCTCACAAGATGATCTCAATTTTCTCTCAAGTGTATCAGTTAATTCAGTATATCACTCAAATCAACTCAAGAAAATCATCCTATCATATGCTTGCTCATGTTCTACTTCTCCACTGCTAATAACACATGCATGCACAAATCAATAGGGCTTTATGCAGGGTTGTAATGGAGCTGAGGTAAAGGTATGGATGAATATGGAAGAGAAAGCTAAACACCCTAGAAATTTACAAAGAGCAAGAGTTAAGAACTAAAATAGGAACATAAAACAAAGATAATGAAAAGATAGAGATAAACACATGTTTTTTTTTGTTTTTTTGCTTTTTCTCTTTCTTTTTTTTCCTTTTTTTTTGTTTTTGTGTTTTTTTAAAACTCTTTTGAAACAATAATACAGACAAAATATCCATATGGTTACCCCCCACACTTAGACTTTGCACGTCTCGGGCAGACACCCACACTTAAACAAAACACTACATTAAAACCAATGCTCAGTAAATCTTCAGGATGTGGAATTAATTGGTTTTTCACTTAGGCTTGTAATGTGGCTAAGAAACAAGGGTTACATAAGGCACTAAAAGGCTAACCAAGGGAATACAATGTAAGGATGGCTATTTGGCTAAAGTGGGAAAGAAAAGAAAGAATGCCTCAATCATATTCATGCATGCAAGTGAAAAATGCAGTTTCAAAAAGAACAAGAGCAAGTTCTAGAGGACAACAATCAAGAGCAGAATCACACAAGAAAGAAAGATTGGCCCACAGATGAAGACCATGTCTACAGGCTCAAAACCTCACAAGGGTATACCAAATCATGCAATCAGCAACACAATATCAAGTAACAAGTAATGCAATCCAAGAATCAAGAACCAAGCCTAAACACAAATTTCTATCAAACCCTGTGATTTAAGTATAAGCCATGTATAACTCACTAATCATAAGAGAGAACAAGAAAATCAATCAACTCTTTGTTTTTTTTTTTTTAAATCCAAACGTGAAAAACAAAACTAAGAAAGGAAGTGAACTCCCTGTCCTCCCTAAGGAAGGTAGACAGCATCAAGCAGCTGAAGCTCTGCTTCCATCTGTGTCTCTACAAGCTGCTGCTGTGCTCCTTCATTAAAGGGCTTCAGACGATGCCCATTCACAGTGAAAGTGTTTCCAATCTGCTTATCACTTAATTCAACTGCACTATAAGGAAAAATATCAGTAATAACAAAGGGGCCATCCCATCTTGATCTAAGTTTACCAGGCATGAACTTAAGACGGGAATTGAATAACAGCACATTCTGGCCCACTGCAAATTCTTTCCTCAGGATCTGCTTATCATGGAATGTCTTTGTCTTTTCCTTGTATATGTGTGATCTCTCATAGGCATCCAAACGAAGCTCCTCTAACTCTTGCAGCTGTAGTTTCCTTTCTCCCCCTGACTGGATTAGGTCCATGTTACACTGCTTCACAGCCCAATATGCCTGATGCTCGAGCACCACTGGTAGGTGACATGCCTTACCATAAATAAGCCGGTAAGAGGACATCCCAATCTGAGTCTTAAAGCCAGTCCTTTATGCCCACAAAGCATCTTCTAACCTCTTGCTCCAATCTTTTCTATTAGCATTGATAGTCTTCTGAAGAATTTGCTTAACCTCTCTGTTTGAAACTTCAGCTTGGCCATTTGTCTGTGGATGGTATGCTGTAGCTACTTTGTGGAGGACTCCATATTTTTTTAGTAAGGCATCCATGCTCTTATTGTAAAAATGCGAGCCTTGGTCACTGATAATAGCTCGAGGAATGCCAAACCTGCAGAAAATATGAGAACGGACAAAATCTACAGCAACAGCAGAATCATCAGTTCGGGTGGCTTTCGCCTCAACCCACTTAGAAACATAATCCACAGCTAAAAGTATGTAAGCAAAACCAAAGGAAACAGGAAAGGGACCCATAAAATCAATACCCCAAACATCAAAAACCTCACAGAAAAGTATAGGGTGTTGGGGCATCTCATGTCTACGGGAAATGTTACCTACTCTCTGACAATTATTACAAGACTTACAAAACTCATAAGCATAATGAAATAGAGAAGACCAGAACAAACCAGAATCTAGAACCTTCCTAGCAGTTCTTTGTGGTCCAAAATGACCACCACAGGCAGATGCATGACAAAAATTCAAAACAGAAAGAGTCTCACTGTCAGGCACACATCTCCTAACCACTTGGTCACTACAAAATTTCCACAAATAAGGATCATCCCACACATAGTATTTAGACTCACTTTTCAATTTCAAGAGCTAAGCCCTAATGGAGTCAACAGGTAACGCACCAGCAACCAAGTAATTAACTATATCAGCATACCAAGGGAACTTACCTTGCAGCTGTAAAAGCTACTCATCAGGGAAATCATCCCCAATAGGTATAGGGTCAGATGGAAGAGAGGTGATGCGGCTCAGATGATCAGCAACTTGGTTTTCCGCTCCAGTTCTATCCTTAATCTCAATATCAAACTCTTGGAGCAGCAACATCCACCGGATGAGTCTAGGCTTAGCATCTGCTTTCTTTAAAAGAAATTTCAAAGCTGTATGGTCAGAGAAAACAATAACCTTGGTATCTAACAGATATGACCGAAACTTATCAAGAGCAAATACTATAGCCAAGAGTTCTTTTTCAGTGGTGGTATAGTTGGATTGAGCAGAATCCAATGTCCTGGATGCATATGCAATGACATGTGGGGCCTTGTTGACTCGCTGAGCAAGAACAGCTCCAACAGCATAATTGGATGCGTCGCACATCAACTCAAATGGGAGAGACCAATCAGGTGCACGGATCATAGGAGCTATGGTTAGGCAGCACTTTAGATGATCAAAAGCTTCCTTACATGCATCGCCAAACTAAAAGTCAATGTCTTTCTGGAGCAGGTTGGACAGGGGAAGAGCAATCTTGCTAAAATCCTGAATGAAGCGCCTGTAAAAACCTGCATGGCCAAGAAAAGAATGAACTTCTCGCACAGAAGCGGGGTAAGGTAAAGCAGTAATAACATCAATTTTAGCAGGATCCACTTTAATACCTGTTTAGAGATAACATGTCCTAAAACTATCCCTGACTCAACCATGAAATGAAATTTTTCAAAATTTAACACAAGATTGGTTTGAATGCATTTGTTCAAAACTCTACCCAGATTACCCAAACATGCATCAAAAGAAGAGCCATAGATGTTAGTATATGGATGTCCTCGAGACAATCTTTTGATTAGATTAGGACATATGTGTACCTTTTATATTGTCGCAAATAAATCATAAGCACTCTTTATCCCGTTTCATATTTTCATTGTTAATATATTATATGAGTAACTAGATAAACCCCTTGGAATAGAATAGGTATCTCTTGAGTATCTGTGATGAGATCATGATCATGAGGATTCAAGGATACCAGATGTTTATTCCTAATTTTATGTTCCTAGTCTAGAGACATTGAGAATGGGGATCAGAAATCTCGGGTAAGACTAGCACGACTTATCTACTTGTATTCAGATACAAGGTAAAGACCTCATGAGCTAAAGATATGGAGATGTCTTAGCTAAAGTCATGGGTGGACCTATAAGGGTATAGCTCGCACTGAACAGACCCACAAAGAGACTCTATGAGGAAATCTCACAAATAGTATCATTACAGCAGTCACTAATTATTTGGGTATGTCTTTTCTTAGACCAGAAGTTTTCACCTGGACTGTGTTCTAGAAAGCAAGTTTTGATTGTATACCTCGTCTGCCTGAAACATGGAGATACATAGGTATACCTTTGGGCATGTCCTGAAAGAACACGAGCCTAGGGTGCTAAGCTGAAGGAATTCGTCAAATCTCTGTGAGAGATTAGGTTATCTGTAAACCGGAGAAATTGGGATGACATTTATGGGACTCGGGAATCTATGCATAGTAAAAGAGATCATGAGATGATCTTCCTTTAGAGTCAGTAAATTGAAGATTCCCTATTTCAAATTAAAGCTTAACCTAAACCGCAAGGGTTGATACATCTCCTCACCCTAGGTTTAATGGGAAGGTAATCGAGACGAAAGGAAATACATACAATAACCAAATACATTTAATAGGATGATCATGTCATTAACCTAACTAGCTCTGGGGCAACAAAGCATTGCTAGTGCTCTGTGTTGTCATTAAATGGGTTGTGGTCTTGTTGGGCCCAAGCCCATTTATGTCAGTGGCTATGTTGGGCCTAATGGGTCACACACTAACACCTTATTGTCTTGACATTATATCATTAAAGGTTTTGGGCCTAATAATGGTTGTTAGCCCAAGAAGAAGTTTGGATGCCCACCTAAGAGGGAAAGGGGCGCATGAATTGTAGTAATAGGCTTGGATGGTTCAAGATATTATTAATTAATTTAATTAGTTAAATTAATTATCTAATGTTTAAATTTAAAAATTAAAATTTGAATTTGAATTTTGAATTTAAATATTTGAATATTTGAATTTAAATCTTTAAATTTGAATTGGCTATGAAATGTTGTTTCATAACAAAAGGATGAGACGAGATCTTGATAGTATCTTGTCAAGATCAAATCCCAAGTATCAAGAGGAGATCTTTGGACAACATCAAGGCTGATTTGGGTGGTCTAATGATGGTCATTTGGCCAACAAATTTAGCTCCATTCTGATTTGGTTTGTTGTGGAAATATTTGAGTTAGTTGATTCAATTTGAATTGCAACTACTCAATATTTTTGGACTGCATTTGGGCTGAATGGGGCGCACCATATGGCTGACCATGTGATGGTTATTTGGCCAGATTTTTGACAAGTAGTTGACTTAGTCTTATGAGGATAGGATAGGAGTTTGTTGGCTAGATTTGATTTGCAACAACTCCACTCTCTCCTCCACCAAAGGGGCGCTCCATGATCAGATTTTGTGGAGAAAAATCTGATTCAAACCTATTGCTCTCTCCTCTCCTTAAGTGCTTTCCTTTTGGTCATTATTTTCTAAGAAAAATCTGATTCAAACCTATTGCTTTCTCCTCTCCTTAAGTGCTTTCCTTTTGGTCATTATTTTCTAAGGGTTTTTGAGAAAAACTGCCCCTCTTTCTCTTTTAATTCATGCGCCACTTCTTGTGTATTTTCTTGCTGAAAATTCACTCATCTAAATACCTTGAAACCTTGACTCCTTCCTCTTCTATTGGGACACCTAGCTTGCTTCCTTTGGGTGTTCGATTGGAGGTTTTCAAGAACGGTTCTTGCATCTTGACAAAGGGTGGTGTGGATCAACATTAGAGGGTTTGAACCTTCAAGCCTAACATTGATCATCTTCGAGTTTTGAATTACAAACAAGGTAACATTCTGTCCTAAATCATGTATCTTGAATTTGTATGTGTAATTTCTCTTTGAAAAAGTTTTATTTTCATCCTCACATGCCTACGGCCTTCAAGGCCCTTTCTTTCAAGTGGTATCATAGCCCGGTTGCTTTACTATCGACGGGTGATGGTACCTTGTTTGTAAAATTTGTTCTTTACGATCAAGATTGTATTTTACATTTGAATTATTTGAATTCAATCTTCTAAGCGTTAAAGGTTAATGTTTTCATGTAAATTTACAGTCAAAAGTTCTTTAAAGAGTTAAAGCTTGAATCTTTGCATATGGATTTTAAATTACAATGCTTTAAATTGTTAAAGTTTATGTTTTATGAACATGTTAATGTGATTGCTATGTTCATATATCTATATGGGTTCCTGGTTTTGTTTTTTCTTTCTTTGTGAAAGTTTTGAAAAGAAACTCCTTTTTGGAAAGGGAATAATTCGGCCATGAGGGGTACTTTATGTACCTTGATTGTTTTCTCGTTTTTCTCCATGATTTTGTTTCAAAATGCACGAATGGTTCTAGGCATGTCTCGGTCACATGAATAAAAATCAATGTTCTTAATTTTGTTCATTTGATCTTGATAATTTTGTGTCTTCGCTTGTATGAATTGTTTATGAGCATAGCATGAAATTTTTGTGACAAAATTTATCATATATGTGCATATATGGTTCGGCCATACAGGGTATGATGGCTGCATGTGTGGTTTAATTTTTGTGTTCTTTGAGAAAGAGTCAACAAAATTTGAATTATATTAATTGATGTATAATTCGGCCATTTAGAGAAAAATTAGGAAAATTTGAATCATGATTCTTGTTATGATATTTTAATTGTTAAAATGTTAAGACGTATGTATGAACATGTTTTGTTATATTCTTGTTATCATATATGTGCCCGATTTAAATTTCGAATTTTGGCTTTAATTTTAAATTAGAGGTGTAAATTTGAATTTTAAATTTTTGTATATTCATTTGTCCCTCCAAAGATGTATTGGAGTTTCTTTAATTATTTTGTAATTAGAGAATTAGGCTACTGGCGTTTAGACGAGAAGGAGCTGTGGCCTAAGGAGCAAGATGGAAGAATGTGCGAGCACCATAACCGTCTAAAATAAAACTATTTTATTTATATATGCTTGTATGTTTTAAAACGACTAGTATGCATGAGATAGTGTATCGCGGATGTATACTTTTATGGCTTAAAACGACTAGTATGCATGAATTGGACAAATCGCGTTTGTATGCTTTATTGTGCACGTCCAATTACGACTAGAGTAATCCTATAGATGTTTGATGTTTGACATAGGTTACGACTAGCATGATAAAAATACATATGCGTTTGATGAGACTTAGTAAACCCTAAATAAAAGGAACCCGTAAAGGAATCAATTATTAAGCGCATGATTACCTCCCACCACCAATATTGCTCAAACCTCCTCTAAATACTGGTGCTCCTCAACTCAGTTGGGACCCACTGTTTCGTTGAGTGAGAGAAGTATTAAAAGTGTAAGACACTTAGGGTGCTGGTTAGTGCTTAACTAAGTGCATAAGTTGCACGCTCAGCCGGGATTATTGCTCAGGGTAATAGTGCTAGGTTGGTTGCATGAGATGCACCACTAAGTGACAAGGAGTTGTCAACCTAATGTTAAGAGAAGGTATGAGATGTTAGTATATAGATGTCCTAGAGACAACCTTTTGATTAGATTAGGACATATGTGGATCTTTTCTATTGTCGCAAATAAATAAAAGCACTTTTTATCCTGTTTCATATTTTGTCTCAATATTATTGTCAATATTTTATATGAGTAACTGGATAAACCCCTTGGAATAGAACAAGTATCTCTTGAGTATCTGTGATGAGATCACAATCATGAGGATTCTAGGATACCGCACGTTTATTCCTAATTTTATGTTCCTAGTCTAGAGACACTGAGAATGGGGATCAGTGATCTCGGGTAAGACTAGCACGACTTATCTACTTGTATTTGGATACAAGGTAAAGACCTCATGTGCTACAGATATGGAGATGTTTTTGCTAAAGTCGTGGGTGGACCTATAAGGGTATAGCTCGCACTGAATAGACCCACAAAGAGACTCTATGAGGAAATCTCACAAATAGTATCATTAGAGTAGTCTCTTTATATTTGGGTATGTCTTTCCTTAGACCAGAAGTTATTACCTACACTGTGTTCTAGAAGGAATGCTTTGATTGTATACCTCGTCTGCCTGAAACATGGAGACTCATAGGTACACTGTTGGGCTTGTCCTGAAAGAGCACAAGGCTAGGGTGATAAGCTGAAGGAATTCGTCAAATCTCTGTGAGAGATTAGGTTATCTGTAAACCGGAGAAATCGGGATGACATTTACTGGGACTCGGGAATCAATGCATAGTAAAAGAGATCATGAGATGATCTGCCTTTAGAGTCAGTAAATTGAAGATTCTCTATTTCGAATAAAGCTTACCCTAAATCGCAAGGTTTGATACATTTCCTTACCCTAGGTTTAATGGGAATTTAACCGAGACGAAAGGAAATACATACGGCAACCAAATATGTATAATAGGATGATCAAGTCATTAATCTAACTAGTTCTGGGGCAACAAAGCATTGCTAGTGCTCTGTGTTGTCATTAAATGGGTTGTGGGCTTGTTGGGCCCGAGCCCATTTATGTCAGTGGCTATGTTGGACCTAATGGGTCACACACTAACACCTTATTGTCATGATGATCTAGCATTAAAGGTATTGGGCCTAATAATGGTTGTTAGCCCAAGAAGAAGTTTGGAAGCCCGCCTAAAAAGGAAAAAGGCGCATGGATCATGTAATGGGCTTGGATGGTCCTAGACATTACGAATTAATTTAATTAACTAAATTAATTATCAAATATTTAAATTTTGAATTTTGAATTTGAATTTTGAATTTTGAATTTTGAATTTGAATTTTGAAATTCGAATTTTTGAATTTGAAATTTAAATTTTGAAATTTGAATTTTGAATTTGAATTTTGAAATTTGAATTTTGAATTTAGAATTTGAATTTTGAATTTAAATGTTTGAACGTTTGAATTTAAATGTTTGAATTCGAATTTGAATTGGCTATGAAAAGTTGTTTCATAACAAAAGGATAAGATAAGATCTTGTTGGAACAAATCCCTAGTATCAAGAGGAGATCTTTGATCACATCCAAGGCTGAATTTGGGGCGCCACTTTGGTTGTTGTGAGTGTCATCTTGTCAACCAAATAAGCTCCAAATCAGATTTGGTTGGTTGAGAGAATCAGAGAGTTGGTTCAAATTTGAATGCAACTGCTCAACGTATCTGAACCTTTTCTGGGGCTGAAGGGGGGCACATATGGCTGGCCATATGATGGCCATTAGATCAGAATTTTGGCTAGGTTAAGACCTAGTCTCATGAGGATTCAAAGGTAGGTTGTTGGAAATTTTGAATTGCAACAACTCCACCTTTTTCTCCCTCTTTGTGTGCCACCTCAATCAGTTTTTTAAGTGAAAAATCTGATTGCATCATGACTCTCTCATCACACCCTTGTGCGCCAACTTGGGTAGGTTCTCCTTAGGGTTTTTCACAAAACACCTAGCCAATTCTACTCCATTCTATGCGCCACTTTTGTGATGTTTTCTTGCTGAAAATATCACTCTTCTAAACAGATTAACCTTATTTCCTCCTTCACCTATTGAGCGCATAGCAAGCCTCTTTGTGGTGATCAATTGGTGGTTCTTCAAGAAAGAGTTCTTGCATCTTGACGTGGGTGGTGTGGATCAACGTTAGAGGGTTTGAACTCTTCAAACCTGACACTGATCTCCTTGGTGTTTGAATCACAAACAAAGGTAACATCATGTTGTTTTAAAGCATGAGTCTTGAATGCATGTTTGATTCCGCTTGAGAAAAATTTTGTTTTTCCCTTTCACATGCTTCGGCCTTCAAGGCCATTTAACTTTCAAGAGGTATCAGAGCCCGGTTGCTTTACCATCGGTGGGTGATGGTACCTTGTTTGTGAAAATTGTTTTTCACGGTCAAAAAACTTTAAAGGGTTAAAGCTTGAATTTTTGCATATGGATTTCGAATTACAATGCTTTAAATTGTTAAAGTTTTTGTTTTTATGAACATGTTAATGTGATTGCTATGTTCATATATCTATATGTAGTCATGGTTTTGTTTCTTTTTCTTTGTGAAAGTTTTAAAAGAAAACACCTTTTTGAAAGGGATGATTCGGTCATGAAGGGTACTTAGAGTACCTTGATTGTTATCTTATTTTTCTCCATGAATTGTTTCATGAGCATAGCATGAATTTTTGTGACAAAATTTATCATATACATGCATATATGATTCGGCCATTAAAGGGTTTATGGCTGCATGCATGGTTTAATTTTGTGTTCTTTAAGAAAGAGTTAACAAAATTTGAATTATAAAATTTGTTATATAATTCGGCCATTAAGAGAAAATTAAGAAAATTTGAATCATGATTCTTGTAATTATATTTTAATTGTTAAAATGTTGAGACGTGTGAAGGACATATTTTATGATATTTGATATCTTGTGCTTGCAAAGTTGTTTTACCTTTCAGGTGCAAAGAGGAAGGGGATGGTCATGGTGCCCGAAATTTAAATTTCAAATTTTAAATTAAAGGTGTAATTTTGCTCTATTTAAATTAGAGGTGTAATTTGAATTTTGAATTTTGTAATTTTCATTTGTCCCTCCAAAGATGTTTTGGAGTTTCTTTAATTATTTGTAATTAGAGAATTAGGCTAGTGGCATTTAGACGACAAGCAGCTGTGGCTTGAGAAGCAAGATAGACAAATGCGCGAGCACCATGATTGTCTCAAATAAAAGTGTTTTATATGCTTGTATGCTATGTACGACTAGTATGCATGAGATAGTGTATCGCGAATGTATGCTTTTATGACTTAAGACGTCTAGTATGCATGAATTGGACAAATCGTGTTTGTATGCCTTATTATGCACATCCAATTGCGACTAGTGTAAACCGATAGATGTTTGACATAGGTTACGACTAGCATGATAACATATATATGCGTTTGATGAGACTTAGTAAACCCTAAATAAAAGGAACCCTTAAAAGGAATAAATTATTAAGCGCCTGATTACCTCCCACCACCAAAATTACTCAAACCTCTTCTAAATAGTGATGCTCCACAACTCAGTTGGGATCCACTGTTTCGTTGAGCAAGAGTAGTGTTAGAAGCGTAAGACACTTAGGGTGCTGGTTAGTGCTTAACTGAGGCATAAGTTGCAGGCTCAGCCGGACTTATGTGCTTAGGGTAATAGTGCTAGGTTGGTTGCATGAGATGCACCACTAAGAGACAAGGAGTTGTCAACCTAATATTAAGAGAGGGTATGAGATACTGTTGATAAGGATCAACCCATTATTTAAATTAATCTTGCGGTCTCAGAAGGGGGTTAAAATAAATAATCGCACTCTTAATCCCACTAAGGTAAAGTCTAAAAGTAGATTAACCCTAAGTCAAATGGTAAGGGTCATTGACTTAGATAAAATAGTGGGAGGGGCAAATTATTTAAAGTCTTTAATAATTTGTAACACGACAATATATATTAATTAATCTATCATTACATTTTCAGTTTTTAGTATGACTAATCCACTATCACTGCGCTCAATACTCGATACGAACAAACTGACTGGTCCTAATTTTATGGACTGAACGTCAGAAATGTTCTGCGGGCCGAAAAAGTTGCTTATGTCCTTGACACTACTTTACCTATTGCGCCTATGGAAGGGGAAGATAGGTTCGTGCAATTTGATTTTGAGGCCCACAAGCAACACATGGATGATAATGTGTTGGATTGTTGCATCATGCTGGCATCCATGTCGCCTGAACTGCGTAAACAACACGAGCATATGGATGCCCCCTCTATTATCCTGCATCTCAGGGAGTTGTATGATATTAAAGGCAGACATGAGAGGTATGAGACCTTTAGGGAATTGTTCCTATGCAAGATGACTGAAGGCATGTGTTTTAACCACCATGTACTGAAGATGATAGCACTCATTGAGAAGCTAGAGGGTCTAGGGTTCACAATGGATGTTGAATTAATTAATGATTTAGTTCTATCATCACTTCCTCCTTCTTTCAGTGAATTCATAATGAATTATAACATGCATGGGATGCTTGTGAGCTTGCCAGAGTTGTTAAGTATGTTAACAACTGCTGAAATGTCTATCAAGAAGGATGAGACACAAGCTCTTCTGATTGGTGGGCCTGAAAGGGCCAAGGGTAAGGGCAAGGAGCCTGCGAAAGGCAACTCCCTTAAGCCCAATGGAAAGTCCAAAAGGAAGAAAGACAAAAAGAAAGGTAAGAGTTCACCCAAGGACCAAAGGGATGTTGTGTGCTTCCATTGTGGCAAAAAGGGCCATTGGAAGAGGAATTGTCCAGACTACCTGAAGAGTGTGAAGGAGGATGGTGATGCTTCTACCTCAGGTATTCACATGATTGAGATAAATTATTCTTGTGCTAATTTGACTTCATGGGTATTGGATACCGGTTGTGGTTCTCATAATCTGCAATGTGTTGCAGGTGCTTAGGAGCCCTAGAAGATTAGAGAAGAACGAGGTGGACCTCCGCGTTGGTGATGGAGCAAGAGTTGCTGCTCATGCTGTTGGAGATACCGACCTCATTAGCCTACGGGCCTCTTATTGCATTTGAATAATTGTCTTTATGTTCCTAGCATTTCTAGAAACATTATTTCTATTTCTTGTTTAGAACAAGATGGTTTTGCTTTTACTATTAGGGATGGTACATTTTCTATCATTTTGAATGATATTGTTTTTGGTACTGCTTCTTTAATAAATGACTTATATGTTTTGGAAATGGGAACTGAAGTGCTCAATGTAAATGTGAAACGATGTAGGATAGATAATCAATCTTATCTTTGGCACTGTAGACTAGGGCACATAAACGAAACAAGATTTTCTAGGATGCATGCAAATGGATACCTAGATTCCATGAATTTGGAATCCTATGGACAATGTGAATCTCTTCTAGCTGGGAAAATGACTCGTCACAAGCCCAAAGGGCTTGAAAGTCATAGGACTAGTGAGTTATTAGAACTCATTCACTCTGATGTTTGTGTCCCAATGTCTATAGAGGCTAGAGGAGGATACTCCTATTTCATTACCTTTACTGATGATAAATCAAGATTTGGGTATGTGTACCTGATGAGACATAAATTCGAAGCGTTTGAAAAATTCAAAGAGTATAGGAATGAAGTATAGAAACAACGTGGCAAGATGATTAAGACATTGCGATCAGATTGTGGTGGTGAATATCTGAGCCATGAGTTTCAGGATTATCTGAGAGAAAATGGAATTCTCTCGCAGCTTACTGCACCTTACACACCACACCAAAATGGTGTCTCCGAAAGGAGAAACAGGACCTTGTTAGACATGGTCAGGTTTATGATGAGTGAGACTCAACTTCCAAAATTGTTTTGGCGATATGCCTTGGACACGGCGGCCTACCTTCTAAATAGGGTACCGTCTAAATCTGTTCAGACCACACCATATGAGATATGGAATTGTAAGAGACCCAACCTGAGTTACCTCAGGGTATGGGGATCGCCAGCATATGTCAAAACTTTGGCATCAGACAAGCTTAGTGCTAAGAGTACTAAATGTCTATTTGTGGGGTATCCCAAAGGTACTAAGGGATACTACTTTTACTCTTTGGATGAACACAAGGTGTTTGTGTCCAATAATGCTGAGTTCTTTGAGAAAGATTTGATCTCTCAAGGAGCCTGTGTGAGTAAGATCGATCTTAAAGAAGTTCAAGGACCACATGAACAGATTGAGGAACCTGAGTCTGCTCCGCAGGCGACGTTCTACAATGGAGAAGTGAACACACAACTTCATAGGTCTACTAGGGTCATCCATCCACCTGAGAGGTATGGGTTTATGATTAAGAATCAACAAACTGTCAAGGATGATGAACCAAGTAACTATGAGGAGGCAGTCAAGGATGTTGACTCTTCTAAATTGCTTGAAACCATGGAATCTGAAATAGATTCGATGTATCAAAACAAGGTAATAAATGGGTCTTTAAGAGAAAGACTGATGCAAATGGAAACGTTCAAACCTACAAAGCTAGGTTGGTTGCGAAAGGATATCGTCAAAGACAAGGAGTTGACTATGATGAGACTTTCTCACCAGTTGCCATGATCAAATCTATTAGGATCATGCTTGCAATTGCAGCATATCACGACTATGAAATTTGGCAAATGGATGTCAAGACCGCCTTCTTGAATGGATTCTTGAAGGAGGAAGTGTACATGACACAACCTAAAGGTTTTAAAACCAAAGACAAAAGCATATGGTATGCAAACTGCACAGGTCGATATATGGGCTAAAGCAAGCATTACGGAGTTGGAATATTCGTTTTGATGAAGTCGTTAGGAGTAATGGTTTCATCAAGAACGAGGATGAACCTTGTGTTTACAAGAAGGTTAGTGGGAGTAATGTCGTTTTCCTGGTACTTTATGTAGATGACTTATTACTAATAGAAAATGACATCCCCTCATTACAAATAACTAAAGACTGGCTTTCAGAAAGCTTCACCAAGAAGGATTTGGGAGAAGAGGCCTTTATACTTGGTATAAAGATCTATAGAGATAGATCCAAGAGGCTGCTGGATTTATCTCAATCCACGTATGTTGACTAGATGCTAAAGAGGTTTAGCATAGAAGGGTCGAAAAGGGGTTTTCTTCCCGTCAGTCATGGGGTACATCTTTCCAAGGCTATGTTTCCTAAGTCACAGCCTGAGAAGAATCGCATGAGTGGAATTCCATACGCTTCGGCTATTGGATCCATCATGTATGCCATGATATATACGAGACCAGATGTCTCATATGCTTTGAGCATTACGAGCAGATACCAGTCTGACCCTGGTGAGGGTCACTGGACAGCAGTCAAGACCATCCTTAAGTACTTAAAAAGAACTAAGGATGCGTTTCTGGTCTATGGTGGGGTGGATGAGCTTTCAGTGAAAGGATTCACTGATGCCAGCTTTCAGAGTGACAAAGATGACTGCAAGCCACAGCAAGGGTTTGTATTCACCTTAAATAGTGGGGCAGTGTCTTGGAAGCGTTCCAAGCAGGAGATTACAGCAGATTCAACGACAGAAGCTGAATACATAGCTGCTTCAGAAGCGGCTAAGGAGGCCGAGTGGATCAAGAAGTTCATATCTGAACTAAGGGTGGCTCCAAGCGTGGATGAGCCCATACAATTGCTTTGCGACAACACATGAGCCATTGCACAGTCAAAGGAACCTAGGTCTCATCAAAGATCTAAGAACGTGCTCCGCAGATATCACCTGATTAGAGAGATCATTGATAGGATGGATGTAAAGATGGATTATGTTCCCACTGATGATAGCCTAGCCAATTCTCTGATGAAGGCTGTTTCTAAGAGAAAACATGATAGTCATTATGAGGCTTTGGGTACACGTCTTAGGTCTGATTGGCTCTATGCCAAGTGGGAGCTTGTTAGTATATGGATGTCCTAGAGACAATCTTTTGATTAGATTAGGACATATGTGTACCTTTTATATTGTCGCAAATAAATCATAAACACTCTTTATCCTGTTTTATATTTTGTCTCGATATCATCATTAATATATTATATGAGTAACTAGATAAACCCCTTGGAATAAAATAGGTATCTCTTGAGTATCTGTGATGAGATCACGATCATGAGGATTCAAGGATACCAGATGTTTATTCCTAATTTTATGTTCCTAGTTTAGAGACACTGAGAATGGGGATCAGAAATCTCGGGTAAGACTAGCACGACTTATCTACTTGTATTCAGATACAAGGTAAAGACCTCATGAGCAAAAGATATGGAGATTTCTTAGCTAAAGTCGTGGGTGGATCTATAAGTGTATAGCTCGCACTGAACAGACCCACAAAGAGAATCTATGAGAAAATCTCACAAATAGTATCATTAGAGCAGCCTCTTATTATTTGGGTATGTCATTCCTTAGACCAGAAGTTTTCACCTAGACTGTGTTCTAGAAAGCATCTTTTGATTGTATACCTCGTCTGCGTATAACATAGAGATACATAGGTATACCTTTGGGCATGTCCTGAAAGAACACAAGCCTAGGGTGATAAGCTGAAGGAATTCGTCAAATCTCTGTGAGAGATTAGGTTATCTGTAAACCGGAGAAATCGGAATGACATTTACGGGACTCGGGAATCTATGCATAGTAAAAGAGATCATGAGATGATCTGCCTTTAGAGTCAGTAAATTGAAGATTCCCTATTTCGAATTAAAACTTACCCTAAACCGCAAGGGTTGATACATCTCTTCACCCTAGGTTTAATGGGAAGGTAACCGAGATGAAAGGAAATATATACAGTAACCAAATACATTTAATAGGATGATCATGTCATTAACCTAACTAGCTCTGGGGCAATAAAGCATTGCTAGTGCTCTGTGTTATCATTAAATGGGTTGTGGACTTGTTGGGTCCAAGCCAATTTATGTCAGTGGCTATGTTGGGCCTAATGAGTCACACACTAACACCTTATTGTCTTGACATTATATCATTAAAGATTTTGGGCCTAATAATGGTTGTTAGCCCAAGAAGAAGTTTGGATGCCCACCTAAGAGGGAAATGGGCGCATGAATTGTAGTAATAGGCTTGGATGGTCCAAGATATTATTAATTAATTTAATTAGTTAAATTAACTATCTAATGTTTAAATTTAAAATTTAAATTTTGAATTTGAATTTTGAATTTAAATATTTGAATTTAAATGTTTAAATTTGAATTGGCTATGAAAGGTGTTTCATAACAAAAGGATGAGATGAGATCTTGATAGTATCTTGTCAAGATCAAATCCCAAGTATCAAGAGGAGATCTTTGGACAACATCAAGGTTGATTTGGGTGGTCTAATGATGGTCATTTGGCCAACAAATTTAGCTCCATTCTGATTTGGTTTGTTGTGGAAATACTTGAGCTAGTTGATTCAATTTGAATTGCAACTACTCAATATTTTTGGACTGCATTTGGGCTGAATGGGGCGCACCATATGGCTGACCATGTGATGGTTATTTGGCCAGATTTTTGACAAGTAGTTGACTTAGTCTTATGAGGATAGGATAGGAGTTTGTTGGCTAGATTTGATTTACAACAACTCCACTCTCTCCTCCACCAAAGGGGCGCTCCATGATCAGATTTTGCGGAGAAAAATCTGATTCAAACCTATTGCTATCTCCTCTACTTAAGTGCTTTCCTTTTGGTTATTATTTTCTAAGGGTTTTTGAGAAAAACTGCCCCTCCTTCTCTACTAATTCATGCGTCACTTTTTGTGTATTTTCTTGCTGAAAATTCACTCATCTAATCACCTTGAAACCTTGCCTCCTTCCTCTCCTATTGGGACGCCTAGCTTGCTTCCTTTTGGTGTTCGATTGGTGGTTTTCAAGAACGGTTCTTGCATCTTGACAAAGGGTGGTGTGGATCAACATTATAGGGTTTGAACCTTCAAGCCTAACATTGATCATCTTCGAGTTTTGAATTACAAACAAGGTAACATTTTGTCCTAAAGTATGTATCTTGAATTGGTATGTGTAATTCCGCTTTGAAAAAATTTTGTTTTCATCCTCACATGCCTACGGCCTTCAAGGCCCTTTCTTTCAATAGACACTAAAATCATCCATAAAAACTTCCATGCAATCCTCTAAAAACTCAGAAAAGATGCTTACCATGCAACGCTGAAAAGTACCTGGTGCGTTGCAAAGTCCAAAAGGCATCCGCTTGTATGCATATGTGCCAAAGGGGCATGTGAAGGTCGTATTTTCCTGATCCTCAGGTGCAATGTGGATCTGGAAGTAGCCTAAGTATCCATCCAGAAAACAGTATTGGGATTTACCAGCCAACCGCTCCAACATCTGATCAATAAATGGAAGAGGACAGTGATCCTTGCGAGTTGCCTGGTTGAGCCTACGGTAGTCTATGCAGACTCTCCAACTATTTTGAGCTCTTGTTGTAATCAGCTCATTATTCTGGTTGGCAATCACAGTGACGCCCGACTTCTTAGGGACCACCTAAACAGGACTAACCCACTGGCTATCAGAGATGGGGTAAATCATTCCAGCTTGCAAGAGTTTTGTTACTTCCTTCTTCACCGCATCTAGAATCAGTGGGTTCAAATGCCTTTAAGGCTGTCTCACTGGTTTAGCTCCTTCTTCAAGTAGAATACGGCGCATGCATGTGGAAGGACAAATGCCAATAATGTCAGCCATTGTCCACCCAATCGCCCTCTTATTTTCTTTCAGCAAAGTTAACAGTTTATCCTCCTGCTCAGGTAGAAGGTTCTTTGCCACAATGACTGGTAGTTGCTCATTCTCCTCAAGGAATGCATATTTTAAGTGCTCAAGCAGAACCTTCAACTCCAATTTCGGAGGCTGCTCAATGGATGGAAGAGGTGTAGTTGGTGGTGCAAGTTCTGCAGAAAACAAGTCAGCAGTTGTGCCTATAAACAAATTCTCAGAAACAGAATTAGGATCATCAATATTATCAGCAGGCAATTCAGACAATGCAGATTCATCAATTAGTGCATCATTAAAACCAGAAAGATATAATGCTATTTCAGCACACACAATGCACTCTTGACTATCACCACAACCACAGAAACCAGAATCATGAGTAGATGAAAAATCAAAAAAACCAGCAAAGAATTTAGCAGAAACATCCTCAACAACTTCATCTATCACATCAATGCAGAAAACAGAATGCTCTTCCCTAGGATGTTTTATGGCATCAAATATATTAAAATGCACAATGCTATCACCAAACTCCATGGAAAGAGTACCAGCATGAACATCTATCTTGGTCCTAGTTGTTCTCATGAAAGGCCTACCAAGTATAATTGGTGATCTATTACTAGAAGTCTCACTCTCCATTTCTAAAATGTAGAAATCAGCAAGAAAAATCAGATTATTAACTCTGACCAATACATCCTCAATCAAACCAGATGGGTGAATACTACTCCTATTAGCTAATGTAACCACAACACTAGTAGCACGCAAAGGACCAAGACCAAGAGACTTATACACAGATGCAAGCATTAATGGAAGCCCCTAAGTCTAGCATTCAATCATGAAAAACAGAATTGCCAATCACACAAGGAATAGTAAATGTCCCTGGATCTTGACACTTTTTAGGCATGGGTTGGATGAGTGCTGATACATTCTGACTCAGGTTAACCCGTTCATCTCCTTTCAGTCTCCTCTTGTTGGTGCACAGCTCCTTTAAAAACTTGACATATCTCGGAATCTGCTGTATTGCATCCATAAGAGGGATGTTCACCTCAACTTTTCGGAAGGTGTCAAGTATCTCTTTATCTTGAGCCTTTGCTGATTGCTTCTTGGACTAAATGGCTCTTTGAGGGAATGGCAGAGGGATATGGATATCAGATGTATCAGTGCTCTACTTCTTGGAACTAGTGTCACCTCCCTTAGATGACTCAACAACAACTTGTTTGGCTCTTCCACTTGCTTTCCAGACCGCAAAGAAATAGCACTCACATTTCCGCTTCCTTTTGGATCTGGAATTGTTTGGGATGGAAGGGAACTGCTACTTGCTTGTTGATTCTGACTCATTGATGTTGCAAGTTGGCGAATCTGTGTTTGCAGATTCTGGATGGAAGACTCAGTCATCTGCTAGAACTGCAGATTGTTAGTTGCCATCTGCTTCACTAAATCCTCCAAAGAAGGACCAATGCTACTGGCTTGCTGAATTGGTGGCTGCTGCATTGGTTGCTGCTGCACTGGTTGCTGTTGCTGTGGATATGCAGATTGTTGGAAATTCTGCCTCTGCTGTGAGGGTACAAACTGTTGCCTCTGCTGGAATGGTGCACTTTGCTGATTCTGGCTCCACTTGAGATTTGGATGATTTTTCTAGCCAGGATTATATGTATTAGAGAAAGGATTGTTTTGCTGCTGCTGGTACTGTGGCTTTCCAGGAAAAACTGCAGCAACAGGGTGATCAACTTGGAAACCATTGTCTTGAAAGGAAGGACAAGCATCCGTGGGGTGAGAAGGATCACAACAGATGCCACACAGGTTGCTTGTCTGTTGAGCAGAAGGTTGCACTGTCTATGTCACTGCCAACTGCCTCACCATTGATGTCAACTCATCAATCTTGTTCTCTATTCTCTGGTTATTTGTGCTTAATGCTCCTGCTGCTACCACTATTGGATTTTGCATTGGAGAATATTGCACTTGGAACACTGCACTGCTGTTTGCTCTAGTGCCAAATTGATGAGCATTAGTCACTATCTCAGCAATCAACTCTTTTGCCACAACAGGTGTTTTTTTTCCCAAGACTCCTCCACTAGCTGCATCTAAAAGGTTCCTATGCATAGGCAACAACCCTTCATAGAAGTAAACAATCAGGAGATTGTCTAGAATTTGATGGTGTGGACAGCTTGCACAAAGCCTTTTGAACCACTCCCAATATTCATGCATGTTCTCCCCATTAGCCTGCCTTATGCTACTGATCTCCTTTCTGATGGTGGTGGCCCTGGATGAAGGGAAGAATTTCTCCATAAACAATCTTGACATGTCATTCCAGCTTACAATGGAGGAAAGTGGCAAGTAGTATAGCCAGTCCTTAGCTCCACTGTCTAAAGAGAAAGGAAAGGCACGCAGCTTGATTTGCTCCTCTTCCACCCCTGGTGGCTTCATAGTGCTGCAAACTACATGGAACTCCTTCAGATGTTTGTGAGGATCCTCACCTGCAAGACCATGAAATTTAGGAAGCAAGTGTATCAGTCCAGACTTAAGCTCAAAAGGTACATCAGGGTTAGCATAATGAATACACAGAGGATGCTCATTATTAGCATCAGGTGCAGCCAATTGCTTAAGAGTCCTATTATCCATGGTCACAGAATCAAATAAATTACCTAAAGAATAAACACTATGTAAAGGACTTGAACAAACAGGCTCAATAGACTCAACAGACTCAACAGACTCTAAGGTATGCTCAGGAACAGCTCTACTGTAAGTCAACCTACGAGCTCTACTAGCAGCATGCAATGACCTCTCTATCTCAGGGTCATATGCATATAAATTGTCAATACTGGTAGTACTCCTAGTCATGCATCATAGGCAAAGGCATACAGCAGTAAAGTCGGAAAACATACGATAGAACAAAAAAAATAGCAAACAGAAGCAAAAATAAATGTAAAAAAAATACTAAACGACCTCAGAATGATATGAGACCGACTCTCCTAAACTCTAAATGACCCTACGGACTCAAAAATCAAATAAATTTTTTTCAAAAAATAAAATAAAATACTAAACGATTAAATTCGGCTAAAATTGGACTTCCATCATAAAAGGCTATGCCTTGATGAATTTTGACTGGGAGAGCCTCCTCCTTCACGTTACCAATTTTCAGGTCAATCGGAGCACGTTGAACAATAGCAGAAATACTCGATACGTCTTGAAACGACAAAGAAACACTAAAACGGGTTAGTAAATGACAGAATTTGGCAAAATTAACGACACCTCACTCCTTTTTAAGGCGTGACTTATGCTCAGAATATCGAATTCCTTTGGGAATAGAACTCCCGAAGCCAATCCCTCAAACAGAAGTTTTCCTGATTTCCCCAAATTGCCCTAAAACGTAAACCGTAATGCAAAAATTCAAAAACTGAGGCAAGATGCACGTGCAGATGCAAATTTCGATGCAGAATCAAAGGTTCAGAAATCGGAATCAAAAACACAGACGAGTGCAAACGCAGAAACAAGAAAGAAGCGCAAAAACGAGAAAAATGCAAAAAACAACGAAACAGAAACGAGACAAAAATAAAACACAAAACGAACGGGAAAGAATATAGAAAAACAGAAATAGATAAATCAAAAACAAAATATATATTTTTTTATACAGAAACAGAAAACGAAAATCAAAAGAGAATGGAAAACGAAAATAAAAAGAGAATGGAAAACGAAAACAAAAGTAGAAAGAAAACAAAAAAGAAACAGAAACAGAAACGATTTTTTTCAGAAACAGAAACGAAATTAAAGAAGAAGAAGATCAAGAAAATAGAAAAGAGAAGGGAAAGAGGAAGAGCGCTTTGACGTGCAGATTCCCCGTGAACTCGCGAACAGCCAGACAAATCGCGAGCCTGCGAAATCAAAATCCTGCGAACCGAATTGCAAACCTGCAAAATCACAAAACACAAACAGAAAATGAACAAAAACAGTAAATGATTTATACCGATGCAATTTCCCCGGCAACGGTGCCAAATTTGACACTAGCTGTCGAACTCGCGTAAATTAAAAATTATTTTATTTAGGGTTCATAAAATTTTGCAGTAAAGTAGAAACCCTAAGTCGTCTCTCAAGGAAATTGTTTTGTTTAAAATCGCTTATGAGAACAGAAAATTAAAAGGGGGGTTTTGGATTTTGATTGAATAATTAAAAGATAGAATATAAAAATTGGGATTAAAAATTCTAATTAAAAATTAACCAACCTAAGGTTAGGGTTCCTAGGATGTCTTTCCTTGGATAAAAATTACCAAATTCGCGATTAATCTCTATTGAATTAGAGTCCTTATTTTCAATTGAGAGCAATCTGATCATCCAATCTGATGATCATTCTTTTCCCATAATCGCAATCGCGAACCTCAGATCGAATATCCATAATCGTACGATATCGATCTGAGTTAGGGAAAAGAGATGAATCTGGTTAGAGAATGATCGCAAATCCTCTAGACAGATGAAAGGAATCCCTTCCCCTTAGGTTGATTAAAGGGGTTTTAGCCTAGCATGGCTAGGATAAACATGATTAAAAATTAAAATAAATAAAAAGAAGAAGAAGAAATAGACGAAGAACGATTCAGAGAAAATGTTTTGATCCTCAAATTCGAAAATTACAGAATGAATAATAGTTTCCTACTCTGCCATCATATACCCCTACCCAAATCGGGTTAGGGCTCAGTTCTGATCGGCCCATCTGTCTATAATACGAAATAAAATAAATAAAATAAAATAAAACTAAAACTTGGCTTTGGGCCACTTAAGTAATTGGGATTTAATTTAAATTACAAGTCCAACAATAAAATAAAACTTCAACAAAACGCGACCAGCTTCCAGTATGAATTGGGCTTCAAGCTCTTCATAAGAATTGTAGCCCTCTGTGTTATATGAAAAACCCAATAAGAACGGAGTCAATCCGACAACTGTGGACCGAGATATTGCCAAAATACAGAAGTAATGTAAAGCTGAAAAATTCTGACAAAAATAAATTAAACCCAATCAAAAACTAAAAATCTAAATTAACTCCAAAAATCATTATTTTATTCAAATAAATCCTAAAAATACTAATCAAGAGTAACAAATAAGTGCAATAAAATATGAGTTATCACCGGTCCGGATACCATCAGATTCGGGTGAAGCCAAAGGATGTCCTTAAGACGGCGTTTCGTTCGAGATACGGTCACTTTGAGTATTTGGTGATTCCTTTTGGACTCGCGAATGCACCCGCGGTGTTCATGGATTACATGAACAGGATTTTCCAGCTGTACCTGGATAAGTTTGTGATCGTCTTCATTGATGACATCTTGATTTACTCCAAGACGGAGGAGGAGCATGCTGAGCACTTGAGGATTGTCTTGCAAGTGTTGAAGGAGAAAAAGCTTTATGCTAAGCCTTGAAAATGTGAGTTTTGGCTCAAGTCTGTGAAGTTTCTTGGGCATGTGATTTCTGCTAAAGGAGTTGCAGTGGATCCTAACAAGATTGAAGCTGTGTTGGATTGAGAGAGGCCCAAGACGGTTACTGAGGTGAGGAGTTTATTGGGTTTGGCAGGTTATTACCGGAGGTTCATCAAGGGATTCTCCACGATGGTTCTTCCACTGACTCGCCTTACCCGAAAGGAGACTTCATTTGTGTGGACTCATGAGTGTGAAGAATGCTTTCAGGAGTTGAAGGAGAGATTGACTACCGCACCTGTGTTGATCCTTCCTGATCCTAATGAGCAATTTGAGCTTTACTGTGATGCTTTCGGAAAGGGGCTGGGCTGTGTTTTGATGCTGTAACATCCCACATAATTAAGGAAATATATATATTACTATAAGGTATAAGCATGCATGAATGACAATTTAAATCGCATGGAATCTATGTTTAATTTTTCGAATCCTATGGTTGGTAGTAGGGAATTAATAATGTGCTAGAGAAATTTCTTGAATTATTATGATAGATGAGAATTTATCTTAGGCATGTGAAACACTAAAGTGTTTAAGCATAACTTAATACCAACCTGTAGAAAAATTATAGACACTAAGGAGATTTAGGAACTTATGTTGCATGGGCTAGTAGCTAAGTAGTGCCCTTATTGGGTTTGTTCAATTGTGGTCACTAATTTGTTTGGGCTGAAGCGTTAAGGTTGGAGAAGAGTGTGTGCAGCCCACAATTTATACTATCTTCACCTCATCATAAGAATCCACCTAGGCAACTCTCCATTGGATAAAGGTCCCCACTTGGCAACAAATTTCATTCCCTTTGTATCCTCTACATGTGCGCATGGGGTGCAGTTTTTGTGATCAGAAAATTCTGATGAGAGCTTCTTTTTATGACACAAAATCAGTCCCCCACTTTTTCTTTTCCTCTTTTGCGCTAAAGTACACAAAAAGCAATCTGTTGCTTGTCAAACCTTCCATATAAGCCTCACTTTAATACATGCAACCAATGGGTAATAGGAAGTCAGCATTGCATGTATTTTGATTGGATAAAGATGCTTCACACCCGTCTGCATCGGACGCCATAGTGAGAGGAGAAGCTTTAGTTGTTTTTTTTAGTCTTAGTGTGACTTTAAATTGGCCCTTCAAACCCCTGCTCCTACACTTCAAGCGCCGACTTCAGAGAAACAAATTGGGAAGTACACTTTGTGAAACAAAATAGAACCCAGCTTTGGTTACTCACTTCACCGTCCTACAACCGTGAACCCAGAATAGTGTAAACCTTGAGATATGACTTCATCATTTTCCTAGTTTTCTTACCCCAAAACTTGAACCTAGTTTCACCACTTCATCCTCTCCTTTTCTTTCTATACAAACCGGAATCTTAGTGACTAGTGGCATCAAGAGAAAAATCATCCTCTTCCTTTGTTTCCTCATGACCTTGAGAAGCTTTGAGATACTTTAAAGGAAGAACAAATATATTGTCCTACCCTCACTTCCTTTCACTTGGAGACCGTGGATTGATGAGAACAAGTAGCAACAAGGAATCAATTTACTCCCTATTCAGCCGAGCTGTTTCAGCCTAGGAGGTAAAGTGAACGTTCTTTCTTCTCAGTGACCCCTACCTTGATCATTTGATGAAAATGTCCCCTTGCTTGTAGGCTTCTACTCTAGACTTTTTTTCACTCCTTGTGCGCACAACCACGGCCTTTGGAGGGCTGGACTTGCTGCCTTCGTAGAGCTCAAGAGATTTTAGTGTTGTTTCTCATTTCCTTGTATCCCTCACGTGCTTGCAAAGGGTGAGCGCTAAAACATCTCTTTCTTTCCTCTGTTCACATCGTGAGGTACATGTTACGAAGAAATTTTATAAACTTAGTTGAGTCCTATGTGTCTGCCTACTAAACTCTATGGGTCTTAGCTTGAAAACAAAAAGAAATAAACTTGGGCTTTACCATGCTTGGAATAATGGGACTGTTTGGGCTGTAAATAAATGTATCATAAAATTTTATGAAGCAAAGTTATTTTGACAGCATACAAGCGCATTATTGGGGAAATTGTTGAAGCTTTGGGCAAGTTATTTTGTGATGTTTTGGACTAGTTAAAAGCGGTTCTACCTTGGTGAATTTATTTAGGTCCTAGTTTTCATTTAATTAGACATCATAATATCTAGGTTATATGTTGGGCATTACATGAGTAAAAATTGGGTTATGTGATGATAAATAATCTTGGAGAAATTTGGTATGTAAAACCGATTGGGTTAGGAGGAAAAATCATAAGATGATTTTATGTTTAGCATAGATTTGGGGCTGTTGTATTTAAATAATAGTAGGTTAGAAATTTGCTTTAGGAGAAGCCTTGAAAACCGAAGCTGTATATACTAGGAAAGCATGTAACATATTGTGATTCAATTGTACTGTTACATATGTTTAGGTGCTCATATTTGGTGAGATTTCGGACCATTGTCGTTGCTGTTTGGTAATTTTATTGAGGCATTTGAGGTATGTGTTAGGTGGTATTACCTAATGTAACTATTACCTAATGTGATGTGTTGCTCACATATGTTCAATGTTATGTTATGATGATGATATGTCAATGGTAAGAATATGAAATGATGATAATGCTATGTGCATGCATTTTTACATCATGATGCATTTTTCTGTTTGGTGTGTGACCGCATTTCATGGCATGTATACATTAGATCCATGTAGGCTTTGAAATGTAGAATAGTTATATACAGGATCATGTGGATGAGCACGCATCATATAGGCATCCCTCGGTACCAGGGTATGGGACACTTGGCATCCGTCCGCATAGGTCACAGTGGGATTCAATAAATGAGGGTGGCGTTGCATGGAATTCCCACTGTGTATGCACGCGCACGACGGTGCTATGAGCATGAAGAAGGAGTTATATACGCAATATGATATATGATGAAAAGGAACTATGATGACAAGGATTTAATGTTTGTAGCGACTATTTATAATTTTGTGCCTAGTTTAATACTGTTGCATTATTGGTTTTGTTGCCACACTACTGGGATTATTCTCACCCCTTTGGGGCTGCAATTTTAAATTGCAGGAGGACGTAAGAGCATTTGAGGACTTGGATGTTTGAGTTTTGTTGTATTTTGCTGCTGATTGGAATTAGTCTATGTTGACTGTTTTAAGTTTCGGATGACTGTAGTATTTGGTACTTGATGATTTTTGGATGACGGTAAAACTATGATTTCTTTCTGCTTTAAGTCTTCTACGAACAGCGGCTATTTTAAGAAAATCTGAAAACGTTTTGTGAAAAGGATTTTTTTTTCTAACGTTTATTAAATGCTGAATTTTTAACAGTTTACGGACAACTTACGAGTTACGTTTCGAGGGGCAAATGACCTCTGATTTACTATTATTTTATATGCACGCGAAGCCCCAAGCGTGTACTTTCGGATTTCGTTAACTGTACAAACATATTTTGAAAGCTCGATTTTATATGAATATTTGAACGCTGACTGACTTTGGAAATTCCGCTGTGCAAACAGCAATGTTTTTATCAAGTTCTATCAATAGATTCTTCTTAGATTCAGCTTTCCACGACATTTCCTCAAAGGGTTTCAAAGAAAAAGTTTTTATCCACTTCCGCAACTCTAAAACGATTAGCAAACGACTCCCTTGGATGCATACAAGAGAGGGTGTTACAGATGCAGACCGGTAGAGTGGTTGTTTATGCTTCGAGGCAGTTGAAGCCTCATGAGGAGAACTACCCGACTCATGATTTGGAGTTGGCTGCGAATTTATTTGCTTTCAAGATTTGGAGGCATTACCTTTTTTTGTGCAGTTTGCTGTGTTCAGTGACCACAAGAGTTTGAAGTACTTGTTTGATAAGAAGGAGTTGAACATGAGGCAAAGGAGATGGATGGAGTTTCTGAAGGACTACAACTTTGAGTTGAAGTATCATCGTGGCAAGGAAAATGTGGTAGCTGATGCTCTGAGTCGGAAATTCGTGAGTCTATCCAGTTTGTCGATAGGTGACTTTGATGTCATTGAGAAGTTTCGAGACCTGTCGGTGACTTCCTTGTTTGGGGGTGCACTTCTCGAGATAGAGACTGTGAGAGTCAAGAATGAGCTTATGGAGAAGATCCAAGATGCGCAAGTGCAGAGAGAGTTCCTGGATTACGTGAAGAACAAGACGGTGTGTCTTGGAATGAGGATGGACTTCTGTTGTTCCAGAAGAGCATTGTGGTTCCTTGAGGTCCTTTGACCGAAGAGGTTATGGTAGAGGCCCATAAGGGCCAGTTCACAGTTCACCCTAGTGCTACAAAGATGTATCAGGACTTGAAGAGAAATTTCTGGTGGCCGGGTATGAAGAAGGACATTGCTGTGTATGTGTCTTAGTGTTTGATTTTCCAGAAGGTGAAGATAGAACACCAGAAACCGTCTGGTAAGCTTCAACCTCTTGAGATTCCAGAATGGAAATGGGAGAGCATTTCCATGGACTTCGTGGTGGGTTTGCCGAAGACTTAGGTTGGCTGTGACTCTATCTGGGTCATTGTGGATAGACTGAAAAAGTCTGCCCATTTTCTTCCAATGAAGGTGAGCTTCACTACCGAGCAGTTGGCCAAGCTATACGTTCGCGAGATTGTGAGGCTTCACGGGGTGCCCGAGAGTATCATCAGTGATAGGGACCCGAAGTTCACATCTCGGTTCTGGGAGGCGCTGCAGGAAGCTTTTTGTACTCAGTTGCGATTGAGTACAGCCTATCACCCTCAGTCTGACGGACAGACTGAGCGGACCATCTAGACCTAGGAGGACATGTTGAGGGCTTGCACTTTGGAGCAGGGCTCAGCATGGGATAGGTACCTGCCATTGGTGGAGTTTTCGTATAACAACAGTTTCCATGCTAGCCTAGGTATGGCACCCTACGAGGCGTTGTATGGTAGGAGGTGTCGGACTCCTACCTGCTGGTCTGAGGTTGGAGATAAGGAGTTGTTGGCTTGGACTTTGTTCAAGATACTACCCAGCAGATCCAGATGATCCGAGAGAAACTGAAGCAATTGCAGAATCGCCAGAAGAGCTACTACGATGTCAAGCATCGTCCACTGGAGTTCAGTGAGGGTGAGCACGTGTTTGTGAAAATTTCACCTGTCACCGGTGTTGGTCGGGCCCTCGGAGTAAGGAAGCTGAGCCCACGATTCATTGGGACCTGTTGCTTACTGGCTTGCCTTGCCTTCGAACTTGGCCAACATCCACGACGTGTTTCACGTGTCTCAGCTTCGGAAGTACATCGCGGATCCTTCGCACGTGGTGCAACCGGATGATGTGGAAGTTCGGGAGAACTTGAAAACTCCCGTCGGACCACTCAAGATTCTTGATCGTGGCGAGAAGAAGTTCAGGAGCAAGAACATTCCGATGGTCAAAGTGCAGTGGACAGGAAGAACTCCTGAGGAGTGTACTTGGGAGCGAGAGAAAGAGCTTCTCCGGCAGTATCTCGACTTCCGAGACAGGTATATTCTGATTTTAAGGACAAAATCATAAAAAGGTAGGGTGAATGTAAGCACCTGCACCGTTAATTAAGGAAGTTAATTAATTAATTATGAGAAATTAGGAAAGAATTCCATAATTGACCTTAATAATTATTATTAGGCTTAAATAATATTGGTAAGTTATTAATAATGCTGAAAGTCGCTTTTCTGACGAAAAGTGCAGATACTGGTTCTGCTACTCGGTATAGATGCGTACCGATGAAGTATCCTGTGATATTATAATAAGTGCATGAATATTCCTAGAATAATATGTAGGACTGTGATTTCAAGTTTCAAGTCAAAATAATGAGAACTGGTGCCAGAACTGATACTGGCTATGGAAAAGCGCATACCGAAAAGGTGCTACGAAAAATAAAATAAAAATATGATAAATCTTAGAAAAATGAGTAGGTTCAGAATCCTAAATTTGGGATTAAAATGCTAAGTGTAGCTATTATTGTTAATACTGTGTGATTTAACTTAAGTGGGCCTATATAAGTGAGTGGCACATTGCCTTAGGTCAGAATACCAATTTTCTATGTGAGTTTTTGGACCCCTTTGGCTGCTGGTCAGTTCCTTCCCTTGCCACCTCCATTATTCATAGAAAATCATGCAAGGAACCACCTTTCTACCTTATTACTTCACCTAAACACTTGGTGTGAGTGAAAGACATCATTAGGGGTGAGTAGATAGCCTTACTCTGAGTTTTTGGTCGCTGGTTGGTGAAGTGTGAGGGCTACATTTCTGAGTTTGGTGAGTGAAGCCATTGTCATGGCATTTTGAGGTCCAAGGAGTGATCTTTGGTGAGAAAGAACCAACCTTTGGTGGGCCATTTTCGTTTGCCTTCAAGTCAGAACTATAGAGACAGTGTGGTGAGCTCCAAGAGTCATTGTTGCTCTGTTTGAACCTTGGGTAAGTGTTACCAACCTTGATCATGAGTTTTAATGGGTTAAAGCTTGAGTCTTGGCATGTAACATGTTAAAATGAAGTAACCAACATAAACATGAATCTGTAAGTCTGTAAAAATGCATTCTTGGACGTTGGAATGGGTTAAAAACCCAACCTTTGGAGTGATATCTTGCGAAAGCAGAATCTGCATTCTGTCGCGAAATATCCGGATATGATATTCGGATATTGATATCCGGATATGCATATCCGGATATGATATTCGGATATGAGATATCCGGATATGTCCCTGACATATATCCGGATATTCTGGATTTGCGTGAACAGTAACGGTACTGTTCATACAGAACTGTGTTTGGGGTTTGTGGACCCTAGATTGATTAAGTTGAACTTTTGTAAGGATTAAACTAAGTCAGAATCAATTAATTAAGGGCTTGTGGATTTGTGAGAACCTAAAGACATGAAACGTAAAGGAAAGACGTTGTCTTTATGTCTTGTGCTCGTGGAGTATGATTATTGATATGATACTGGTCCAAAACATATTGTGATTCTGCTGGGTTTGGGCTTTGAGATTGGTTGGACTCTTGGCTTGGATTGCTAGCTTGCAAGGTAAGCTTTTGTGTCCTCGTTTTAGCCATTGTTTGTTCCACCATATCCCATGGGGGGATGGTTTATATGCATGATGTGTTTACATGCTTTGATAATTGAAAATGATGTTGAGCTTTATGTGCAATTTCTTATAATATGTATGTGTTGTTCCACTTAGACGATAAGCCTAAGTATGTGGCGTCATACAAGACGGTGACACTGTGGGTGGGTGCAAGTGGCATCTTGCACTAGTGTGGGTAATAGACGTATTCCTGCATTTCTTTGGTCAGTACATTAGTTATAACACACATGACATGATTATCTGCTGCATTGCACTATTTTGGAACTTATACTATTTAACTGTTTTTGGAACTTATATTGCACATGTAAGTGAGCTTGGGGTGGAAGATCCTTAAGGACCCCTTGTCTTACTGAGATTTCTGTTTAGAGATCTCACCCCACGTTTGGGGCGCTTATTTCAGGTTCAAGTAACCCAAGGGTTGAGACCTCTAGCGGCAGGAGGCCGGAGCTTAGTTGATTGATGTTTATCTGCTTATGTATGCTGACTATGCTTGGATGCTGGATTATGTCTGTAGCGTTTATATCATTAGCTTTATGGATTACTGTGTTGAGACTCTGTTGGTTATGTTGTCTATTTGATGAGCATGGGGTTTGTCCATGCCACATTGACTTGACTTTATATTTTTAGATGCGAGCTGTATTAATATATCAGGATATTGTCTGGACTACGTGTTGTAGATCCATGACTTAGATACTCACTTATTATCTATTGAGGTATTTCAGTTAGCTATCTTTTGCAATTTACATACAGGCGATGTTTTTATGAAATGATTAAGTAATCAACTTGGCTAATTTTAATGACGTCATAATTGAAAAGAAAAAGATTTTTCGCATATAAATTAAGCGTGGCTTAATACGATGACATGTTAACAAACTGGGTATACACGGGGTGTTACAAAGACCCCGTGTATACCCGGTTTGTTAACATCAGAATGGTATTAAGCGTAGCTTAATATTAGTTACTTGCAGCGGAATTAACGTTAGAATTACTAAGTGAAAAATGCGGATAAACTTTTTTCTTTATCCTACGTGTTACAATTTGCATGATTAATCTTACACTTACCTATTATCATAATTATTGTTAATTATTTACTTGTAATATCCATTGATATCAAAATTATCCACTAATTACTTTATTGTCATACTTAACCATCAACATAATTAATTATTCATTTCATGACAATCTTACCAAATTCTTCTATTAACTAGTCAACCATGACATAGTAATAAAGACACACCCTAAGAGATCCGTTCATATCTAAATTATTTATTATAGCTACTTGCCTTTTCATTCACATTTCTTAAGGCACCACACTCCTTAGAAGTGGATTTAAGCCTTACATATTTAAGTTCCATAAGGTCACAAGCCTTTCTTTTTAAACATTCATTTTTACTTATGTTCGCCCAGAATATCTGAATATTTGTCGGGGACATATCCGGATATACCATATCCTGATATCAATATCTGGATATTAGGTCACCAATATCCGGATATTCCATGATAGTGGCGAAATGGAATATCTTTCTCTACAGGCTGGGGTTTAGCATTCAACCCCCTTGCCCCATATTATTTCATTTTATGCTTAGTTGTCTTTACCTAAGACATACCATCACGTAATCAGTTTAATTAAGTTATTCCATATCTTTCTAGGCATCTAAGTTGTCATATTCCATGGTGTTTAAACAACTATTACATGCATGAACGGTGACACCTAACAATCCTTTACTTAGGTCATCTCACATGCGAATCATATTACAAAAATAAGGACCAACATGATTACTACATAATCCCCAACAACAATACATCAAGCATATTACAATATGGCATAGACAATCTCTATGCTCACATCAAATGCACATAATAAATACTGTCAATATTAAGCATGCCTCAACTACAAAATATTTCGTAAACAAAATACATGCATGTCATGCCAACAACTTGACTCCGGCCTTTTGCCTCGAGATGCACCAACATCAAAATTCTCAGTACCTGAAAAATGTGCCCCAAAAGGGGTGAGATTTCTAACAAGAAATCTCAGTAAGACAAGGGGTCCTCAAGGACTATTTCGCCCCAAGCTCACTTACAAGTATATAATAAGTTCAAAACACTAAATACAATGCATGTTCATGTCAAAGCAATATAATCGAGACAATATATCTAAATTTCTCAGAAAATCATGTACCATAGTTCATAACTCGTGTGATGTATGCAAGTGCGGTTCAACTGTCCAGGGAACAAGATAGGAATTACACACGTCTGCGACCTATGTAAACATAAGGGTCGCAACCTTATGCCTTACGCACCAGGATGGCAACCTAATCGTGTAAGTAATCAACACCACATCCATACATTACATCAACAAGCATATCTACAAATCTCTGGCATATATCCATGCATATATCATTTTCATAAAGGCATACCATGTACATAAACCACCCTCTCATGGAGGTCGGTGGAACAAGCAATAGATCAATCCAAGGACATAAAAGCTTACCTTATCTGCAACATGCTCCAATGAACCCTCAGTATCTAAAGGACCACAATCATAGGCCCTAACAAAATCAACACATATTTCAAGATATAAAGGCAATTAATAAATATACTCGTTTACGACATTCTTTTATATATATTATCTTTTACGTAGTCATTCTTTACGTAGTGAGACCAACTCAGGGTGGGAGGAACTAAGTCCACTCCCTAAGGTACCTTAACCTTAGAACATCACTTACAAGTACAATAGAGTCTATAATTCATTTCCTTGAAGAACATTCCAAAGAAATTAACTCTATTTAAGAATATGACAACAAACTTCGCTTACCATTTTTAAAAATGCAGTTGAAAATATTTACCGAAAATTTTGAGATTTTAATATGTTAAACTAGACATCCTAAGCTTTCGACCGATATATTTTATGCCTCATTTGGAGTTGTATAACTCCGGTTATGTATGTTTTTCGCGAAGTTACTGCTGCAAACTGAATTTCTGGCAACCAAGACTCGACTTCAAACTATCACTGCAATCAAACCACTTATCCAATGGCTACAAAATTTTACAGGGTTGTAGCTCTATATGTTAGTTACACATAGGACCAAATGGCACTCAATTTGGAGCTCTGTAGCTCCAGATATGAAATTTTTACTAAAATAGGTTCGCTGCAATCGCCCATATCTGAATATTCCATATCCGGATATTTCGCGAAAGTGGTAAAAAATAGCAGTCTAGCACGAAATTATCCATTAAAATACCATATTTTACCTAGATACATCTATCCCATCGACTTAGCATGCATTTTAACACTTAGGTTCATCAACCAACGTTCAAATTATCAAAACTCATAATTTTACATCTTCAAATCATGTTAATTTCATGAAAACACAAAGGGAAGTGTTGAGGCATATACCCATGAGCTTCAAGACAGTAAAAGGAAGGGACTTTCAAGGCTTTAACACTGTCTCCATGACCATCCAGAAAAGTGCACGAAAATGTCTTATCAAAGGATGGTTCTTTTCCATAAAGATGGTTCCTTGAAACTCCAAAGTGTATAAAAATGACTCTAACAACTCAACAAAAGAGAACAACCCCTCAACCTCACCGAATAGAATCTCAAACCCTTCAAGATGGTGTTTTTCTCCTCTAACATCACTAACAACTAGTGTTTACAAGGTTAAAATGATCTAATGGTAAAGAAAAATGATGACTTTGGTTTGTTTCTTGAAGAATGATGAAACCCTAGAGGAGAAGAATATTTTCTTCCATGAGAAGAGATGAGAGTGCAACAATAAGGTTTTAGAAAATGCCTAGGGTTGTGTGTCACTTAGCTATTTATAAGAGCACACACTTAAACCAATAGTATTAGTTTAATTATTTTCGCTCTTCGTTTAACTTTGAAATTTCATATTCTTAACGTAGATATTTTTCTAAGAATTATCATATTTTTCTTATAATTTTCCCAGCACTTTGCTAGTACGCATTTTATACGTAGCCAGTATTAGTTCTGACATCACCGCTCATTATTCTTACTCCAAACTTGATATCCTTGACCTAGATATTTTTCTAGGAATATTTATGTTTTTGTTACAAATTTTCGGGATACTTCACCGGTACACATTTATACCGTGAAGCAGAACCGGTATTCGCATTTTTCATCATAAAAGCGATTTAAGCGTTATTTGACTTTCTAAATAATTATCTTATCATAATTATACATCATCTTTATCAAATCCATGCTCCAACATCGATAATCTTATTTTATTAATTATTTAGTGGTAAGGGTTCTTACACGGAGCACCTCCTTGGTCCTCAAAGTTTCCCCATTTTATGAGTTCAAAGGTCCCTAGGTAACTAACTACAAGTCATTTCCTTTGTAAATTTTTTAAAATGAGCTACTTTGTGAAGTAAAATGTGGAAATACTAATGATGCATGTAAAATATATTAGAATGATGTTTAAGCATGTTAGTTAGACTTCTATTTTGATAAAAATCGGACCGTGGACCCTTGGAAGCCATAGAAACCGCAAATTATGCAGAAAATTCTGCAGATTTCGTGTTCTATCCGCGTCGTAATCGATTACCCTGTGCACGGTAATCGGTTACCATGTGGAGTAATCGATTAGCCTATTTTTGGTAATCGGTTACCATGTTGAGTAATCGATTACCATGTTTTTGGTAATCGGTTATCGTGTGGAGTAATCGATTACCCCCTATGGGCATGGTACCCTAGGAAGTCAGTGTTACCATTGGAACATATTAATACCAATAATAGTGAGGCTAATATGCGATAATTATGAATTAAAAAGGATGTAAACGAAAGAGAAAACATTTCTTTATGGATATGAAATTGGGATTTCTGAATATTAAATTATGTGTTCATACAAAACAATTTTCAATTGTCGAATTGTGTGACGGTTGGGGTGCCTATATATACAGAGCCTTTGGATAGGAATTTTGGCACTACAGGTAAGCTTCTGGTCCTCGGATTGTTTTGTTGCTTGTTCCACCGACCTCCATGGGAAGGTGGTTTATGTGCATGGTATGCTTTTATGAAAATGATATATGCATTGTTATATGCCTGAGATATGTGGATATGCCTATTGATGTAACGTATGGATGTGATGTTAGTACTTGTATGATCAGGCAGCAACCCTGGTGTGCAAGACATGAGGCAGCATCCCTCATGTTTGGTAGGTAGCATACGTGCATAAACCCTATCATGTTCTCTGGCCAGTTGAACCGCCCTTGCATACATCTCATGAATTATGAACTGTGGTACATGATTTTCTGATAGTTTAGTGTCTTGATTATATTGCTTTAACATGAACATGCATTGTATTTAGTGTTTTGCACTTATTATATACTTGTAAGTGAGCTTGGGGAGGAAGAGTCCTTGAGGACCCCTTGTCTTACTAAGATTTCTGTTAGAGATCTCACCCCTTTTAGGGCACATTTTCAGGTACAGGTACTTTTGAGGTTGAGACCTCTAGTGGCAGGAGGCTGGAATTGAGCTGATATTGTGCATGCTTCTTTGTTTCTATATATGCATATCATTCTGCCTTGTTATTCATATATGGCTACTGTACTTGAGATATGATTTGACTATGTTGTTTTATTTGGTGAGCATGGGGGTTGTCCATGCCACATTTGAATAATTTGTGTTTATTAGTACTAGAGTTGTATTATTGTATCTGGATTTGTCTGGTCTACGTATTGTAGTTCCATGAATTGATACCTTATTTATGGTATGAGGTTATTCAATTTTCTTATTTATTGCAATTTACATACAGACGGTTTTTGAAAAAGATTCACTGAGTTAATATGATAAGATTCATGAATCCTAATCCCTTAGTAACCCCTCATGAAAATTAAGCAATAAACACGATAATTAAAGCATCTGCAATTAACATACATCTATTCCTAGTACGCATATGAATTGTTATTTTACTCCCTTTCAAGATTAAAACCCCCAATATTCCTATCTAGGATTCGAATCCTCAAACTATTATCAACTATTAGATTGATCAAGTCTAACAAAGAGAATAGAAATTACGCACAGAGTAAGATAAAGAAATTTATATAAACGAGTAGAATTAAACTAATCCGTCGTAACAAGGGTTCACATAAGGTTTGTGACCCTAATTACAATAAAAAGAAAACTAGCCAACCTTTATCATGGCTGAAAATTCAATATTCAATGTTACTTGGAATGTAAGAACGGAAGAATAAAGATGAAGATGAATTTCTCTCTGGAACTCTCCTTTTGAAGCAATCCTTGTTTCCTTCCTCTCTGCCATCAAAAGGTCTCCTCCTTCTGTCAGAAAACATTGTTTTTATAGTCTCTCTCTCTTCATCTTCCAAAATTACCCTTTTGAAAACACGGGGATGTGGTTTTCGCAATCTTGCGCTCTTAGCGTCAATTTCACGCTAAAAGCATGGCTGCCTCTGAATTCTGATGCCACTAGCGTGGGTTCCACGCTATGAGCGTGGGTGCAAGAAAAGTTTCACGCAACTAGCGCGAGTTCCACGCATGAGCGTGGGAATCTCTGTTTCTTCACGCCATCAGCGTCACATCCACGCTATCAGCGTGGACCTTAACTTTGGTCAATTCCCATTTGACTCCAATTTGTCCGCTTTTCCTACAAAATTAGCATAAAATCAGTTGTACTATCCTTGATTTGGAATTTCAGTAAAGCTACAATAAATATTTCCTTTTTACTCAGGATTAACCACTAATCTTTCTCTTTTTGGCTTGAATTTACCCATATGCTGGAGGCATGTCAAACAATTCCCAGATTTGAACGTTGTTGTCCTCAGCAATGTAATAGACTAAAGTTAAAAGCAAAGATCAATTCTGTGAAGAAACACATGAACATGAACATCTTAAGAATTCAGACTACTATGCATGTATAACTTCCTGGTAAAAACTTCACAACAATGCCCTTCATTTGTATCAAGAACTCAGATCCTAGCTTGACTATTCCTCACCAGATAAATACATTCTCATCACTCAGTGTCTGAGGTTTCCACACTCATTCCATCAGTGTAGTAGTAATTCCATGATCTTGAACATATTCTCAAGTTCCTAAAAGTGAGGAACCCATTTGCCATGCATAGGCTGATCAAAAGGTCTTTGATAGGTTATAACTTGGCCTGGTTTGGGGGTAAGAATCTTTTGGTTAAAGGCTGATTAATTTTGAGAGACTGAAATCCTAAGATTTTTTATTTTTTTTTAACATTACTTCCTTTTCAGCCTTTCAATTCTGCCATTTGACATTTTGGGATTCTTTTCCCTTTTTCACTACCTTTTCTTTCTTTTCTCTTCTAAGCAACATTTTAAAATTTTCAGACCATTCTTCTTTTTCATTTACTTAACTTTTTCTTCTGAGAAGTACCTTGATTTTATTTCTTGGAATCAGCATTTCAATCTCTCTCAAGGGGTGTCAATGGAACATGGTTAAGTAACTTTCATAAGGTTTTTGAACAAATTGGTCTCAGGCTCAAAGGGGTTTAACAATGGAAATTATTTCTAGGTATGCTATTTGGCTCTAAGCTAACAAGAGTAAATGTGCCCTTATCATATCAGTAATGCATGCAAGCCAGAGAAACAGTTCAAGTTCTAGAAAACTACTACAGTGAGGCTGCTCTAAAAGAAAAATTTATGTTTAGGCTCAATCCTCACAGCTATAATTCCATCTAGAATCTAATTTCTAGAATTCACATCAAGCATTATCTAAGAATATTTCACCAAAGAACAATTATACAAACGAGCATGCATCATTCTCAGATTATATAAAACAAATGAATGCTTCACAGATATCAGGCTTCTTATGATTCAATCCACAGTATTATTGAGCAAGCTTCGCCAAATCTGAGAATGCTTGTTCAGTAATTCAATATTTTTTATTTTTTTTTAAGATAAAGAAATTTAAATAATTCAACAGCAAATTTTTTTTTTTAAAAAAAAATGAAGGTTAAAAATATCTCCCCTTCTTTTCAGAAAAATTTCTGTTTAGACATCCTTTCTGTTGTGTAGTTCCGCAGTTAGCAGGTCTCACAAATAGCAGCATGCGACCAATTCCCAGATTTAGGATATTGTTGTCCCCAGCAAAAAACTATACTAGTCGAAGAAGCTAATTCTGCTAGGTGGAACACACACACACATTAAACAGTAAAACAGATTAAACATCAAAGAGTGCTGCATAAAGGGAAATAATCCAACCATAATATCCACCAAACTACTCAAAACAGCAAAAGAAAATGCTAATGTATATATAATGATGAAGTGAGTGACATATGAAACAATGCATAATCATCAAGAGTCATCTATATCAGCATCAGCATCATCATCAACATCAGCTGGAATTGCATGCGGTGCAGCCTCCGCTGGAGGTGGGAAAGGTGGAAACTGTGGCCTGAAACTCGCAGTATCAATCCTGCGATCACTGCATAGTCTCTCCATCATGCTCATGATATACTACTGCTCGATCCTCATCTGCTGTGTCCGGCGGTCCAAAGTCTGAAGAAGAATGGAATCTGCAGAAGGCGCAGCTACTGGCTCATCCTCAGGCTCTAGAGCTGGTGGTGGTAATGGGGGTGCCCCATCTACGGCACGGGATGCCTTCCAAAGGGCATGATGGTTGGACTCAGTCTTCATAAGTGTAAAGTGTGACTGAGTCATCTCCAGCTTGATCTTTACATCACAGGGCTCGTCATCATGAATCTCCACCCCAGCCTGTAGACATAGCTGCTCAATCAAAGAACTGTGTGCAAGGTAAATTTCTGCCTTCTTTTGAATGATGATATGCACTATCCTTTCAGATAGAATAGCGCCAATGTTGAGATTTTCTTCTCCCATAAGGGTGCGATGACAATAGAATTAATGAATGTATGCCAGAACATAACTTCTGGATTAAGATCAAGTCTATCCAACTTTTCTGGCACATCCGGCTGCCCATTCTTTGGCTTCCATGTAGAATAAGGATGAGTGATGGCACTACGGATTTTCTCAGCAATTTCAGGCATGTCTTCCCAATAAAGGCCTCTTCCTTCAGATGGCTGCATCCTATTAAATGTTTTCACAAAATGGCAACTCTTGCTACGATCATATGTAGTCTGCAGGATCTCTCTATTTCTGCAGCTGAGAAAGAGACTTCCTGGCCTCTAACCCAACTCTTCCGAGTTTCGTTTACCGTCTCCATATCAGCATTTGCACAAAATTCTTTCAGTATTGTGCTGGAGCTCGGCTCAGGGAATCTCACCAACTTCTGCCAGTTCCTCCTCTCTGCTGTTTGTCTAACTGGACAATCCATATCCAGGAAGAAACTGATTGGCCTTTCTGATATGATTTTCTTTGAAGTAAACCACTTGTAGTACCGGTCTTGAGCAGCAGGTGTTAAGAACCTAGTACTATCAAATTCAGATGTAGAAGAAGCTCTGGGCCTCTTTGTGCCAGCTGCACTGTTCTTTCCTTTTTTTCCTCCTGGGCTAGTTCCTTTTGAGGTCTTTTTACCCTGCTTTCCCTGCACTCAGAAATATTCCCAACACAATAGAATCCATGTATGTGTAGTTTGGAAATGTATTAGTTAGCAACATGTCATAAAAATCAACATCCAGAATTCTTAGATAATGAATCAATTGCAATTCAGGAACAGAATCAATCAATCTGGAATATGAGCATCAAACAACAGCAAACAGAATCCATTTATATCAAGAAAGGCTAAATAGCATATCAGAAAACCAAAAACCCAATTCCCAGATTTACTCATGCCAATTCCCAGATTTAATCAACACTTCATTCGGCCAAATCATCTCATAACATTTCATGCCAGTAAGTTACTCAATCAGTCCATATCCAAACTTTCAAAGTTTGGATATGGACAAATATTATGTGAAATCAGAATTGTAATCATATGAAACAAACAAAATTTTCATCAATTATCATATGAGTGTAACAATTTGGAATAAAGTTATTTTAGTGATTAACACTTCATAAACCAGATGTTTCCATGAAAATCCTAGAACATATCATGATTTAATCCCATACAACCTTGAAAACATGAATTGCCATACTTGCTCCATATAATATCAGTGAGTAAAAATGGCAAACACTTGGCATGGATTTTTGAAACAGTTAATTCAAATTTCCACAAGAATTTTCAACACAGACATCAAGAAAATCAACATGCTATCACATTGGAGTATTGAGATCAGACTTATCCTACACTTGCAATCATCATCGAATAAGGAGAAATAGAGAATATCGATGGTTACCTTGCCTCCTGCCATTTGATGAATTGAGGAATTGCAAGAAAAGAAATCTAGAACTCCTAGCTCCGAACAATCTTTCTGAAAATCCCGAATTTCCTACCCAAAATCAGAACCCTAGCTTGTGACAACCACCGTCACCACCAATACACGGTGGTGAATGATGGTTTGTTGTGGTGGAGTGGAATGATGTGGTGGTGTTTCACGGTGGTTGTGGGTGGTTTTTGGTGTGATGAAGAGGAAGAAGGAAGAAGAGAAATGGAGAAAGAAAGATTGTGGTGGTGTGCGGCGGTACAAGGGTTTGAGTGAGGGAAGAGTGAGGGTTTCGGGTTTTAAATTTAAAAACCTGACTTTAGGACCCACGCTCACAGCGTCAATACCACGTTGATAGCGTGGGGCTTTCTGTTTTCTCGCGCTCGTAGAGTCAATGCCACGCTGATAGCGTCAGTTCCACGTTCACAACTTGTTATTATCTAACCTAAAAGAAAATTAAAATAACTAGAACTAACTTTTCCTGCTGGGTTGCCTCCCAATGAGTGCTTGTTTAACGTCACGAGCCTGACTGGAACCGTTTAAGATTCAGGTGAAGCCAAAGGGACAGAAATTGTGTCCCTATTCACATGCTCTCCATGATAAAATTTCAATCTACTCCCATTGACCTTAAAAGGTCTTTCAGCATTGAGAGGATAGAGTTCAACCGTACCATATGGAAATACATTTTTCACAATAAAAGGACCAGACCAACGAGATTTGAGCTTACCTGGAAACAACCTCAGTCGAGAGTTGTATAGTAATACCTGTTGTCCTGGCACAAATTCCTTGGGTTGAATCTTTCTGTCGTGCCACTTCTTTGTTATATCTTTGTAGATTCTGGCACTCTCATAGGCAGAATTTCTGAACTCATCAAGCTCATTCAACTGAGCCTGTCTTTTCTCAAAAGCTTTTGTTAAATCAAAATTTAAAAATTTGATAGCCCAGAAAGCTCTATGCTCCAACTCCACGGGTAGATGGCAAGATTTTCCAAATACCAAATGATAATGTGACATACCAATAGGAGTTTTGAAAGCAGTCTTATATGCCTACAAAGCATCATCCAGCCGCTTAGACCAATCCTTCAAAGAGTTCCCAACAGTTTTCTCGAGAATCCTCTTCAACTCTCTGTTAGAAACTTCCACTTGACCACTTGTTTGAGGATGATAAGGTGTAGCAACCTTATGTTTAACACCATACTTAGCCACTAGGTTATCAAACTGCTTGTTACAAAAATGAGTACCTCCATCACTTATTATTGCCCTCGGTACACCAAACCTTGTGAAAATATTCTTTCTCAAGAAATTTACAACCACCTTAGCATCATTGGTGGGAAGAGCAACAGCCTCAACCCACTTGGAGACATAATCAACAGCAACAAGGATGTATTGGTTGGAGAATGATGAAGGAAATGGTCCCATAAAATCTATCCCTCATACATCAAATAGTTCTACTTCTAATATGCTATTTAGAGGCATTTCATCCTAGCGGGAAATGTTTCCAGCTCTTTGACATTTATCACATCTTTCAACATAATCCTTTGCATCTTTGAATATCGTAGGCCAATAATAACCACTCTGTAGAACTTTTTGAGCGGTTCTATTGCCTCAAAGTGTTCTCCATAGTCTGATGCATGGCAGTGCCACAGGATCTCATGAACTTCAAATTCTGGCACACACCTTCTTATAATTCCATCAGCACACTGGAAATACAAATAAGGATCATCCCAATGAAATCTCCTTGCATCTCTGAGGAACTTCTTTTGTTGTTGCCTAGTGAGGTTGGGAGGCAACTCTTTTATCACCTTGTAATTGGCAATATCTGCGAACCAAGGAGGTGCAAATATAGCCATTACTCTTTCATCAGGAAAATGGTCATTTATTTCTCTTTCAGGACCATCTTGCAATTCTTTCCCCTGGATTCGTGACAAATGATCTTCCACCTTGTTATCCACTCCAGCTTTATCTTGGATCTCCAAGTCAAACTCTTGAAATAAGAGCATCCACCTTAGCAAACGAGGCTTGGCGTCCTGCTTATTCATCAAGTACTTGATAGCAGAGTGGTCAGTAAACACAATCACCTTGGAACCCAACAGATAAGATCTAAATTTGTCTAATGCATATACTACTGCTAGCATTTCTTTTTCAGTTGTGGCATAATTTACTTGTGCCTCATTTAAAATTTTGCTAGCATAGTATATAACATGTAACAATTTATTCTTTCGTTGGCCAAGGACTGCACCTATAGCATAGACACTAGCATCACACATGAGCTCAAAAGGTAAACTCCAATAAGGAGCTACAAGGATGGGAGTTGTAGTGAGCTTTTCTTTCAAAAGATTAAAAGCTTTAAGGCATGCATCATCAAATTGAAATTCAGAATCCTTTTTTAAAAGTTGGCTCAAAGGTTAAGCTATTTTAGAAAAGTCTCTTATAAATCTCCTGTAAAACCCAGCATGTCCTAAGTAACTTCTAATACTAGTCACATTATTAGGAGGAGGTAGTTTTTCAATTAACATCAATTTTGCTCCATCTACCTCAATCCCCTTTTCAGATATTTTATGACCTAAGACAATTCCCTCTTGTACCATAAAATGACATTTTTCCCAGTTAAGTACAAGGTTTGTTTCTTGGCATCTTTTTAAAACATGAGTTAAGTTTAACAAACATAAATCAAAACAAGAGCCAAAAATGGAAAAGTCGTCCATAAATACCTCAAGGTTTTTCTCCACCATGTCAGAAAAGATGGAAAGTATGCACCTATGGAATGTTGCAGGTGCATTACATAGACCGAACGGCATCCGTCTATAAGCAAAGACTCCAAAAGATGGAAAGTATGCACCTATGGAATGTGGCAGGTGCATTACATAGACCGAACGACATCCGTCTATAAGCAAAGACTCCAAAAGGGCAGGTGAAGGCTGTTTTCTCCTGGTCTTCTGGTGCCACTGGGATTTGGTTGTACCCAGAATATCCATCCAGGAAACAGTAATAAGTGTGACTCGCCAATCTTTCCAACATCTGATCAACAAAAAAAAGTAGGAAGTGATCCTTCCTTGTGGCAACATTTAACCTCCTGTAATCCACACACATTCTCCAACCAGTAATGGTTCTAGTTGGAATAAGTTCGTTTTTCTCATTGTGGACTACAGTGATACCTCCCCTTTTTGGAACAGTTTGCACCGGGCTCACCCAAGCAGTATTCGAAATCGGGTAAATCATACCAGCATCAAGAAGTTTCACAACTTCTTTCCTCACAACTTCCTTCATTGTTGGATTGAGCCTCCTTTGAGGCTGCCTTACTGGTCTAATCTCATCCTCCATGAGGATTTTGTGAGTACAAAATGAGGGATTAATACCCTTCAAATCAGAAATTGACCATCCTATAGCAGTCTGATGGTTCTTCAACACTGTAATCAATCTTGTTTCTTGCTCAGAAGACAATCCCTTGTTAATGATGACAGGGTAAGTCTCCTCTTCACCCAAGAAGATATATTTAAGAGTTTCTGGAAGTTCTTTCAACTCCACCTTTGGGGCACCATCTTCCTTGTCAGAATCTTTCGTTTCAAGAACTTCAAATACCTCATTTTTTCTTCCTTAAAAAGAACCAATTCATGCACTTCAAGTTTTTCCTCAGACTGTTGACTAGAAGAATTTTCTTCTTCCACCACTTGCTCTAGAATATCAAGTCGAAAACAATCGCCTTTATCAGAAGATTGTTTCATGGAGTCAAAGACGTTAATGGTGATGGTCTCATCATTCATCCTCAACTCAAGCTTGCCATTTTCAACATCAATCATGGCTCGAGAAGTAGCCAAGAAAGGTCTGCCCAATAACAAAGGCATTTCAGTACCCTCTTCCATATCTAACACCACAAAATCTGTTGGGAAGATGAACTTGTCCACTTTAACAAGAACATCTTCAATAAAACCACTCGGTCTCCTCAAAGATCTATCAGCAAGTTGAAGCAAAACCATAATAGGTTTTAATTCAGTAATTCCCAGAGATTTACAAATAGATAACGACATCAGATTAATATTTGCCCCAAGATCACACAATGCTCTGCCAACATCAGTATTACCAATAGCAATGCGAATATTGAAGCTCCCTGGATCACTGAGTTTGGGTGGAAACTTCTTCTGTATGATGGCACTACACTCCTCAGTGAGTGTTATTGTCTGGCATTCCTGCAACTTATTTTTTCTTGATAACAAGTCCTTCATGAACTTGGCATAATTGGGCATGTTAGCCAAAGCTTCAGCAAAAGGTATGTTTACATGCAACTTCTTGAAGATATCAAGAAATCTTGCATATTGCTGCTTTTGAGCATCTTTCTTTAATCGTTCTGGATAAGGTTCCATGGCTCTCACATATTCTGGATTCAACTCAAATTTCTTCTTTTCAGCAATAATTGGTAGCTCCTCTTCTTTACCTTTCTGAACAGGTTTCTCAACATCAGAAGGAATCACCACCTATTTTTCTGGCTCCTCCACTGCCTTAAGCTTCTCATCAGCTTCCACATTTGTGTTTGGCTTTTTTAAAGCTGCTACAACTTTACCACTTCTAGTTGTGATAGCTATACAATCCTCCTTGGGATTAGTAACTGTATTGCTAGGGAAGGTACCTGGAGTTCTGTCAGCTATTTGTTTAGCCAGCTGGCCAATTTTATTCTCTAAATTTCTGATAGAAGCCTGTGTATTCTTGGTATTTGCCTGAGACTCTTCCATAAAAGCATTAGAATGTTGGGCCATTTGTCCCACTAGCTTCTCCAAATCAGAAGGTTCCTTAGCTGGAATTGGAAGAGGCTGCAAATAATTATTAGACTTGAAATCAAGTCCAGTTCCCTGTACCCTCCTCTGAAAATTATTGCCTCCAGAAAGAAAATTTTGATTCCTAGGGATATTTTGTGGTTGAGGTCTCTGATCATACCAAACGCCATTAACATGCACTTGTTGAGAAGGATCAGAAGACAGCAAAGTAGGACATTCATTAGATTCATTATTGTAATTGCAGTACTCACAAACAACTGCAACAGCTTTAGTCTGAACACTAGAAAGCTACATCTTGTCAAGCCTCTCTGTCAGAGTTGCCATTTGCTGAGACAACAATTTGTTTTCAGCTAGCATTGCATCATTACCTTCCAGCTGAAGGATACCTTTCTTAGGCTTTGCTGACAACACTTCATTTTCATTGGCAGCCATCCTCTCAATCAACTCAAGAGTCTCGTTTTCTCTTAGAGTTTTAATAGCGCCATCAGCTGCACCATTTAACACCATCTGAATCTCAGGTTTGCAACCATTGAAGAAGATTCTAACCTGATTACCAGCAGTCAAGTTATACTGAGGACACCTCCTCATTAAATCCTTGAACCGGTTCCATGTTGCACACATTGATTCACCCTCAGATTGAGTGAAATTGGTGATATCATTCACCATCTAGTTGTACCTCTCCATCGAGAAGAACTCAACAAAGAACTTTTGTGATAAATCATCCCAGGTTGGAATGCTTGCTGCAGGCTGCCTTTCCAACCAACTAAGAGCCTTCCCCTTAAGAGCAAAAGGGAACAACCTCAACCGGATTGCATTATGAGACACCTGAGGGTGTTTGGTGGAGTCAGAGATCATCATGAATCTGTCAATAAATCGGTGAGGATCTTCACTCTCCTCTCCTCCAAACTGAGCTCTCTCCACCTATTGAATATGGGAAGACTTGAGCTCCCAATTATTGGCAACATTTGGTTGAACAATCTCGCGTTGGGCCTGTTGAACGATGGAATCAAGATAGTATCCATGAGTGGATTTTCTTCTTCATTGTTCCCTGTCATGGTGTGTGTTTCTTCAGACAGAATCCCTAACTTGTTGAATGCAAGCTTCTTTCGAGCAAGTTTTCTGTATCTCTTTTCAGTCTTTGTAATCTCCAAATCAAGTGAAAATTCTGGCTTTTTACCTCGCATACAACACAGAAAAGAGATTAGTAGCACTGTTCAAATATCACATAGAAATCAAAAAATAAAAATAAAAATAAAAATAAAATCCAATCTTAAAGATCAAAATTAATTAATATAAGAAACGCCAATCCCCGGCAACGGCGCCAAAAACTTGATGCTTCCCGGCAAGTATACCGATCGCACAAGTAATATAATGATAAGAAAAGTTCGTCTCCACAGGGATTGTGATCGTATATCAAATAATTGTCCTTTCAAGAATGGAGGAGTTCAAATAGTTTGTGACAAATATTGTCGATTTGTGTAAAAGTGAGAACTGAAAATAAAGACTTGTTTTTGGCTTTTTGTTATAAGAAATAGAACAATAAAAATGAGAATTGATTTGTGAAAATATGAGAGGAGGCATTGTAGCTAGAGTGCACTCACCATATGATCCCCACTTCTTACTTTGGATTGATTTAAAAATACTTATTTGTATAAATGCTCAGATAATTATCATCTAGAATTAATTAGTTAAATTCCAATCCCTTGGCAATTTAACCCTTTAACCTCAATTGAAATCCTAATCCCTTAGTAACCCCTCATGAAAATTAAGCAATGAACATGATAATTAAAGCATCTGCAATTAACATACGTCTATTCCTAGTACGCATATGAATTGTTATTTTGCTCCCTTTCAAGATTAAAACCCCCAATATTCCAATCTAGGATTCGAATCCTCAAACTATTATCAACTATTAGATTGATCAAGTCTAACAAAGAGAATAGAAATTACGCACAGAGTAAGATAAAGAAATTGATATAAACGAGTAGAATTAAACCAATCCGTCGTAACAAGGTTCACATAAGGTTTGTGACCCTAACTACAATAAAAAGAAAACTAGCCAACCTTTATCATGGCTGAAAATTCAATATTCAATGTTACTTGGAATGTAAGAACAGAAGAATAAAGATGAAGATGAATTTCTCTCTGGAACTCTCCTTCTGAAGCAATCCTTGTTTCCTTCCTCTCTGCCGTCAAAAGGTCTCCTCCTTCTGTCAGAAAACATTGTTTTTATAGTCTCTTTCTTCATATTGTAAAATTACCCTTTTGAAAACACGGGGATGTGGTTTTCGCAATCTGGCGCTCTTAGCGTCAATTTCACGCTAAGAGCGTGGCTGCCTCTGAATTCTGACGCCACTAGCGTGGGTTCCACGCTATGAGCGTGGGTGCAAGAAAAGTTTCACGCAACTAGCGTGAGTTCCACGCTATGAGCGTGGGAATCTCTGTTTCTTCACGCCATCAGCGTCACATCCACGCTATGAGCGTGGACCTTAACTTTGGTCAATTCCCATTTGACTCTAATTTGTCCGCTTTTCCTACAAAATTAGCATAAAATCAGTTGTACTAACCTTGATTTGGAATTTCAACAAAGCAACAATAAATATTGCCTTTTTACTCAGGATTAACCACTAATCTTTCTCTTTTTGGCTTGAATTTACCTATATGCTGGAGGCATATCATACCCTATTTATGGTATGAGGTTATTCAATTTTGTTATTTATTGCAATTTACATACAGGCAGTTTTTGAAAAAGATTCACTGAGTTAATATGATAAGATTCATAATTGAAATTTTTAGCTTCCGCATTTATCAGAGTTGCGCTTCTTACCATTTATATGTTTAATACACCGGGTCCACACGGGGTGTTACAATCTGCCTTTAACATACCTCTCAAACGCAAAGAATAATCAATACACATCAACATTCCTTCTTAAATAAAGAACATAAACATGCTATTGTAATTGTAAACCATACAAGACGTACCTAAAATGGCTAAACATATAAACTCTGAGTCCATATGTCTATGATTCTAGGAAAGAGTCTGGTTCAAACAGGTGTGATCTTCACCTACTTACATATCACCCATTTATTGCCATTATTGGGTATGATTGCCCGCACATACCAAGGACATCCATCAGTATAGTTTTGACATCTCATTGCAAACCTATGCTCATCACTTTTTGCAACTATGGTTGTACGGTGAATCTTCATATATAATAATTTTATGGCATGTTGCATTTCAGACTTGATCTCGAACTCCTGTTGCACAAATAATGGATCCCCTAATTGCCAGGCACCGTGCAACTCATCATCATCGTACATCATCTCTTCAATGGGGCGCACCCCATTAATGTATGTATAATGCTGGTTATCATTCAAGATCGGCATAGTCTCTGACATTACACCTAAACCATGATTTTTTATTATGCATTAACAAGGTAATTGTGACATGTTAAATGAAAAAAGGAATTTACTAAGTAACGATCATTAACTGGGGCAACATGAAGTAGTGATAAATAAGGAGAACTCATGTTTACTGGTTTTATGTCCGCATCAAAATCACCCTCCACATTAATATCCGATGAATCACTAAGTGGAATAACACTTTCAGGTTCTCCCTCTTCATCACTGTCCACATGGTCATCCTCCTCACTTTCTCGCTCCCCTGATGTTATCTGATTTAACATTCATGGAGGTGCATATGAGCCGACAAATCTATCTTCTTGACCAAAATACCGTTCAGTGCTCGTATGCATGGGTAAAGAAGACAGCTGACCAGAATCAACTTCAGCATAAATATGCCTTCTAGACAATTGCTACATAAGTGTTGGAACTTGAACTCATCTTTCACACGAAATTAGGATTAGGGTTTTGATTTTTGAACAAAATTTGTAATACCTAAGTGTAATGACAATGATTTAATAAGATTAAAGGTTTAGGGATGATAGGATGAAAGTCAATTTGATGGGTTGAAATAGAGATGAGAAACGAGTGGGATTTTGGAATAAAAAATTGGGCATAATTAAAATGAGGTCGAAACCCACTAATATAGGGCTTCTATGCACCATTTACTCGAGTAACTGAGTAACTTAACCGCTCAAAATTTACTCGAGTACGTGACTCATATACTCGAGTATTTGGTCCAGTCAACGGTTAAGCAAGGACAAATTGGTATATAATTTTGATTAAAGGTTAAGAATTTTAAATAGTTTAAAAACGGGGATAAAGTGATAATATTTATTTTAATCAGGGGCAAAAAGGTCAATCACCCTGCGACTTTGTCTAGTCACGTAGACAATGCATGCTGTTTTTCTTCTCTAGATTTCAAATTTTGAAACATTTAATTCTTTTAAAGCCACTGATCTTTTTTTCATATTAACAATTAATTTTAAGAAAAAAGATGGGTTTAACTTTTCTATTAAATTATCTCCTTTCTCCATTAAATATTAATATTTTCTCATACAAATTATTTTTAATCATAAATTCATAACGCCAAACACTTAATTTTTCGATCACTATAGTTAAAATTGAGATTTTATCATAGGATTGTACATCGTATGATTTTCTTCCCCTTAATTTCCAATTCAAGTCCAAAGTAAAATCATACTTCATATATGATTTATGATCCTGCTAACCCTTTAGATCTTAAGTAACATTTAAGCAGGTATGTTGAAACGGATTGACACGACACGAATTTTTATTTGTATCAGAATCTTCGACACGAAGACGACACAATTTTTTTGCGGGTTGATAAGACATGACACGAATGACATGCAAACTATGAGTCAAAATAGTAATTGACCAATAAAATTTTAAAAAATAGGTCAAAATTAAAAAAAATTAAAAAAATGGATCGAATTCATGTTGACACGACACAATACACAACATGACACAAATCTTTTTGCAGGTCAACCTGAACACAAATTTTCATGTTGTGTTGCAGATCGACCCTCGTGTCATAATCTGTTTTGACATCGTACATTTAAGATCTTGAGTGTGATTACCTTATTTTAAATCATTGGAGATCATTTTCAAAAACATTTATATATGGATCAATAAACTAAACATGAAAAAACCAAAATTCTATTAGAGTCATCATCGATGTTATGATACCGCATTTTAGTTATATAAAAAATTGATGTTCAACAATGAAAGATCAAACCCGAATAAAATGAAAAAAAAAAAAACATGAATAAAGATCTTAATAATTCATAGTTTTCATATTTACATGATTATGTCAATATACAACAATTTTATCACTGCTTAAAAAATCAATACTTCAATCTGTAAAAACTACAATACAATAATAATTTTTTTATTAATTTCTTGATCGTACTTTCTTATTATATTATATTTTTGATAGATATATATATATATATATATATATATATATATATATATATATATATAATCCAAAAGATATAAGTAGTCACATTAACATATTCATGATTATTCCCATCAAATAAAAATGAGAAAAATATTTGTCATTTTAAATGAGAAAAAGAGATAGATCATAGAGGAGAGAGAGTGGATAAAAAAATAAAACTATGAATCCTATTTTTTTATGAGAGTAAAATAACACAAATTGTGTTATTTAAAAAAAATAAATATTTTTCCCGCTAATCAAAGAGTTACTATTAAATAATTCTTTTTTATTATTAAATCCTATACAGTTGTCATATACGTAAACAGGTCTTGTATAGTTATTAAATAGCTAACAACAAAGAAAACTATAACGTGACCTAACGAATCATGATCTACTGTCTCTTGGTATTATCCTTAAATATATATCAAAGTCAAATCAATTGCCATTTCATATAAATAGTCTAACATAGAAATAATAGTACACATTTATATTTAATATTTTACATTAACTTCTTTGTTAGTCCTCACTAAAATAATAGCAACTTACATGAACTTCTTTTAAACTTTTTTCATTCATGTTCCGTCACGTCACGTAACTCAACTCAAGTGAGACTTCCAATGTGGTCCCTTGCATCACCACATTTTCTCTTCAATCAAACAACGTCGTCTAGTGTCTCTCTCTCTCTCTCTCTCTCTCTCTCTCTCTAGGTGACTCTAGAGAGAAAAAAATTCAAAACAAGAATCATTAGCTACCCTACCCAGTTACCACTTTATCAATCTTTTTTCCTTCAATTCGAAGTTGATCTATGAGAAAATGAACAACTCATGTGGTGATGGTTCTTCTCTTCCCACCACTTTCGTGGGTCTTCTGCTTCTTCAGTCGAGAACCAAATCCACCTCTTGCAACAACACACGTGTCTACACTTCCTCTGAGCTCCTCAGTGACTTTGCCACAAGAGAATTCAATGCCTCTCTGTGGCTTTCCCTCATTGTTATCACTACCCTTTTGCTCAGGAAACTCTTCAAGCTCTTCAGTTTGTGGCACAAGGCTAAAAACATTCCTGGGCCTCCATGTCCCTCTTTCTTTGGCCACTACAAGCTCGTTTCCCAGGAAAATTTCACCGGTGAGTTTTTTATGATGATTTTTTCTCCCTCCACTCCCATGAATTTGTTTAACTGGTATTTATTTTCAAATTCAGTTTTTTTTTTTGGCTTCTATTAGAATAAAAGTGATTCTAATAGCTTCTAATAAAGTAAACTTTTGGGTTTAGTCTGTTAATCTGGAATTTGAGACTTATTGGGTGGTTTACTGATATGGGGTCTTGTGTTATGCTGGTTTGTGATCTATTTGGATGTTGATATCAATTTTTAATTATTGTTCTTTTGGAAATTGTTGTGGATTGAAGGGTTTATTGTATATTGTGAAATTCATCCTGTTTTGGTTTCTAGCTGGTTGAGTGGATGAATTTCTTTCTGAGTTATATGCATGGAAAGAGATGAAGAATTCCTTCATTTGCTTACTATTTGTTGTTTTCCGAAATTAGATCGTATTCTTTATGCATCACCCTTTGTTAATAGGAAATCATTAATAAAGTAAAAAGATGACATGAGACTTTAGATAACAGTTATAATCTGTTTTGGTTGTTAATATTGGTTTGGTTCTTTCTTTTTCTTTGAGATTTGAGATATTTAGTATCAATTTTATCTTTTGCATAAGTGGGATATTCTGGTACAATGTAGATTCAATGATTTTGTGGAATAATGTCAAACTCGGTTCTTTTGGGTTTAGACTTAGTTGATGACTTGATGATAAATTTAGCTATGTGCTTCTGGTTCCAGCATGTTGGGAGAAGAGTAGAAGACAGAGGAGATATTTTCTCTAAGGGCGAAGATGATTCATTTCTCATTCAGACTATAATTCAAGTTACAAAATTTGTAACTCCACAAGAAATACATAAAGATACTTAAGACCACTATAAACACACATAACTCCTTCAGAAACACAAAAGACGCATAACTTCACATTTAAACTAAAACACTAAAACAGCCTTAACGTCATTTAAACTAAATTAAAATGACACATTATTCTAACATTCTCCCCCTTAATGTGCAATTTCTCCACACCAAGCTGCTCTCTTAGCGATTGAAATTTCTCCCTTGGCAATGCCTTGGTGAAAATGTCTGTGTACAAACTTCAAAACAATTTCGCTGTTCTCAACAATTTCTCTAATAAAATGATACTGGCTATATGTTTAGCTCTGCTATGTTGGACTGGAATTTTAGCCAATGCAATCGCTTATTTGTTGTCACAATAAATCTCAGTTGCTTCATCTTGCTTTTCTTCCACATCTTCCAATATTCTTCTCAACCAAATTGCTTGAGAATTTGTCATTGCAGCTAAAATATATTCAGCTGCAGCTGATGATTGTGCAACAGATTGTTGCTTCTTTGAACTCCACGAAAAAACTCCTAAACCAAACATAAAAACATATCCAGAAGTACTTTTTCATTTATCTCCTTAAAATTCTTTTTGTAGAATTTCTCATGCTTGTTTTGCCTTTGTTGCCCTAATAATTATTGGGAAGATCATGTCTGAAACTCCTCTGAGTTATAGCCAAAACGGCTGCATCGATGTGTTTCTTCTCCCGTGCTTCCTTCCTCTGAGTTGCAGTCAGAGCCGCTCCAGGCTCTTCAAACCCATTTTCTACTAGATCCCACACATTTAGTGACTCGAACAAAGTCTTCACTTTGACGCACCAAAAATCATAATTTCACCCTGTAAAAACAAGGACTTGAATTGTTGAATTCGCCATATCTTCTTCAAATCTTGTAGGTCCTTTCCAAATCTTCAACCACTAGATCTTCAAGCATTGGTACCAATTTTGTTGGGAGAAGAGTAGAAGACAGAGGAGATATTTTCTCTAAGACTGAAAATGATTAATTTCTCTTTCAGATAATAATTCAAGTTACAAAATTTGTAACTCCACAAGAAATACATAAAGACACTTAATACCACCATAAACATACATAACACCTACAGAAACACGTAACATTTAAACTAAATTAGTAAAACAACCTTAACATTTAAACTAAATTAAAATGACACATTATTGTAACATAGCATGATATAAATTTGTAGTTGAATAAATAACTTTTTGCTTTGTAGATTCTTCATTTATGTACTATTGATTTGCTAAGTTGCCACAACTGGGTCATATTCCTTACTTAAAATATTGGGGAATTATTAATATAGCGAAGAGAGGACAAAAGTTAAAAGATACTTTGATTTGACCATCCTTTATTAAATATATTCAGGTATGCTGTCCCTTAAAGGCGAACTTATCCATAGGCTAATATCCATGTTGTATTGTGATTAGTTTTGTGCTTTAGGTTGTATGATGTTAAATACTGAAAGACTTTGAGATTGAATGCTGTGATCTTCACCTTTGTTTCAGAATGAAATGGAGATAAGAAATTTGTTATTGAAATTAAATACTCTCTTTGAGTTTAAGATTAAAACAGTTGCCAGATTGAGTGGAAACTCTTATTAGTGCAATAGCCATGGTTATGCTCAGCTCCTAAAAACTGTTTATAAACTTCTACCCATTGCTTGTAAATGAAAATTTAGAATACTTTGTTTGAATGGCTAAAATTGTTAGTTATCATTTTTTGTTGGTTTCATAATTTTATGAATTAGGCACTGAGTAAAAAATGATTGAATGTGGTGCTCTACTGTTAACCATATAATTGCTTTTCTATTGTTAGTAATTTGTTTTTGGCATTGATTGATGAATAATATTATATCAGATGTAATTTTATATTTATTTTTTTACTTGGACTTTGATTTCCAGATTTGTTGTCAGAATCCCATGAGAAGTATGGACCAATTGTTAAGCTGTGGTTAGGTCCTACTCAGCTTATTGTATCAGTTAAGGATCCAGTGCTAATTCAAGAGATGCTTATGAAGGCGGAGGATAAGCTTCCTTTTACTGGAAAAGCATTTCATCTAGCCTTTGGACAATCAAGCCTCTTTGCCCCTTCCTTTGATAAGGTGCTTAACTGTCTAATTCCCCTCCACACCCCATCTTCTGTTCCGGTCCCTATATCATAATTTATTGTGTTTATGATAGTCTTGACCTATTTTGTAACCTAATCTTTTGTTTACTCGGACGAAGTTTCAAGCAATGCCAGATGAAAAGTGAAAACTAATATATGCCTGTGTTAGGACACTGCCTACCATTAAGGTGTACACTAGGAAGAGCTGCAGGTGATTAAAACCATAGGCAAGGCAAAGGATGGGTGAGACTAGATTTAGGAGGGGAAATATATTTGTAACTGAATTGGATTAGAAAACATATAAAGGGATGTGAGGAGTGAAGAATTGAGAGAATAGTAAGAAGAGGAGAGCCCTGGCCTCTCGAAAGCCAGCTGCTATAATTTCCCTGTTTTATCATTTTCTTCAGTTTTTCATATTGAACACAGATCTATATAGTTTTGGCCTTGTTTGAAGTTGATACTAGTGGAATTAATACGAGTTTTAGTGTTTTCCATATCAATTTCGAGTTATTCTTCTTTGGTTCCTAACTGTCTGCAGAAGCAATTGAAATAATTTCTCTTTCAATGTACTTGGAAGTATAAATCAGTACTCATATGACCCTTAAGCCAAGGCATTATATTTCACCGTTGAACTGGATTTTAATGTGAAATCTTTTCTTTTAAATTTATATTCAGTTATTCTTATTACATATGCTTTTCAATTATTTTGTGTCGACATAATAACTACTCTCGCATTGTATTGACATAATTTCCCTTCTCCCAATGATAAATATGTCCACTAGAGCATTGTGCACTAGTGATTTGTTCAGCAGTTTCGAAATGTTTGGGGTCTTTCCGTTTTGAGACCTCCTGTGTTCTGATCAAACTACTCTTTGTTCATATATTTTGATTGTGCATCTTAAATGTTGTCTGCAGAACTTACAGATCCTGTAATTTATTGTGTTCTCATTCTGACTACAGCAGCTTGGAATTTAATTTAAATTGTCTTTAGGTGCAAAAGAGAAGGGAATTATTGGCAACTGAATTGAATGAAAGATTGGTGAAGACTGCTGATCTGATCCCTATGAAGGTTGCAGACTTTACCATAGATAAAATAGAAAACATCAGAGCCAGAGGAAGTATTGATTGTAGGTTGGTTTCTCAGCATATGGCTTTCACCATACTGGGAGCCACATTCTTTGGAGATGGCTTCTTGGCCTGGCCAAAGGCAGCAATTTATGAGGATCTGCTAATGATGATTGCTAAAGATGCTTGCTTTTGGGCTTCCTATAATGTTACTCCTTTCTGGAGACGAGGATTTTGGAGGTATCAATGCTTGTGTTCAAAGTTGAAGTGCTTAACTCAAGACATCCTTAAAGATTGCAGAAAAGGCTGCAAGTTATTTGACCACATTGATCAAAATGTACATAATGAAATTTTCAATGTAGAAATGAAATCAGTACATGATACACAATGCTGTTCTGATGATGAATTCCAAGATTACTATTTCTTTCGTGACCTTAGTGATGATCAAAATGCTAAAGAAGGACCTTGTGCGAACATCATGCGTGTGATGTTTCATGGATGTCAAACTACAGCTGCTTTAATTGCCAATGTATTGACTAGGCTTGTCATGCATCTCGAAATACAGGATAAGGTCGCAATCTGTTCTTCTGTCTTCATTGTATCCAATTCATAAATGGAATCCAATGTGGATCATTTTATTTTAGTTTATTCTCCAGTGCTCAAAACCAAGAGTGTAATTCCTATACTGAGTCTTCTTAAATTATTCCCTAGATTTACTAAATCTATTTATATATGAAGTTAAAACCTGGAGTCTACATTGGATTTACAATCTGCTAATTGAGAAGAGTACTGGTTAAGGTGAATATGTTTAAACATTGAAATTTTCTGGTACTTTAGGATGAACATACTTTGTTTGGAAATGTGCATTTGCAAATTACCTCTCTGTTTATGGCTGTGTCTGGTGTATTGGCAGATATTAAAGTGTCATTTCCCCCTATCATTTTTAGATGAAATTTCTTGACTAGATTGTTGTCAACACATTTAACAAACAATTATTCTAGTATCTTTTTGAAGAAAAAAACATATTGCTGCTAATATATGCTTTCGTTTATATGCAAAGGTTTGTCTGCTGAAATTTTTTATATCCAATGCCTTTTTTTTTTTAAATAGGTTGAATTTAGTCCTTGATGTCTGCAAGGCATTGCTTGTTGCTTATTTTCTTATGCTTTTGCAGGTTTATTCAGAGATTTGCATGGTAGGGAGAAACCCATCGAAGTATGAGCATGAAGATATTTATAGGATGCCTTTGTTATTGGCTACAGTTTATGAATCTGCACGCCTTCTGCCCAGTGGTCCCATGCTGCAGAGGTGTTCTTTGAAACACGGTGAGATATTACTTACTATATTCTATGAAGCAAGTATAACATAGTTTTGAAGGCATGGGTTCCTTGAGCTTCTTGTGCCCAAAAACTAACTGATTTGAAACCTTTGCAACTTTTCTGTTTACTCGTGGGCACTGCGTACATGTGCATTGCTTGGTTAAGCATTAACATTGATGTATTGAGAGAAAGAAGTTAGGAGTTTTTATCCTGTATCTACAATAGCATGAGACGTTATTATTGGTAATTTCAAGCATGGTTTTAGTTGGTGGAAGATTTGGTGATAAATGTTGTGTTGGTCCGGATGAACTCAAGAGGGGTGAATTGAGTTTTATAAAAATAATTCGCTAATTAAAAATTAATTCAAAGCAATAAATCAAGATAAGGATAGAGAGATATTGACACGATAGTTTTTACGTGGAAAAAAGAAAAACCACTGGCGCTAATATCGAATACTGAAATTCGACGGGCAACTCCACTACAAAACTTGTGTACAAGGAGTTCTCTAGTATCCTAGTTTCTTAGTCTACCTATTACTCAAATTTCCACCTGGTATCCTCGTTTCCCAGTACGAAATCCTAACCCTTTAGGATTCTGAAACCCTATCATACCAGGGTTCTCAAGTTACTCTCAATTTCCAAGAAAAAAAGATATGCTGGTATCCCAGTTTCCCAGCACGAACTGGTATCCAAGTTTCCCAGTACAGACCTTCAGAAAGGTTAAGAAGAAATTTACAATTAAAATGATTTACCTCAATGCTTCTTTTCCTCAAGCAGATAGGTAATCTGAATTCCAATGGAGAAATATTCGCTTCGCCAAGAGATGAATGTATGAATGAATGTTCTTGAGAAAGCTTTTCAATCTATGCATAAGAATGAATACTAATTTTGAAAATCTAATTCTCTCTTTTCTCTCTTGTATATTCTTCTCTCTTCTCTCTCTTGTATTTTCTCCTCTTTTCTCTGTCGTATTTTCTCCACTCATGAACAATATGAAATGATCTATGTAATAATAACACTTTCTCTCTCCTAAAAGCCCAAAAGATATAAATTTGAAATTTGAAATCTTTTCGAAAAATTAACCAGAAATCTTTTATCTTTAAATGAAATTTTAAATGCAATTTTCAAAAATAAAATTTATGATTTTTTCAAATAAAAAATATGTAAAGCTTAAATATCTTTTTCTATTATGTAATGCAATTCTAATCTAAATCTTTGATAAAAAATATTTTATTTCTCTTACATGAAATCTAAAAAGATAAAATATATCCTAAACTTTACTTGATTCCATGTTTTTCTCTCTCTTCATGACATCTTTCATATCTTCTCCAATCTTCATGCAGTCTTCAATGATCTTGAATACTATTTCAAATCAGAATAAATATTATTCTGAAATATCAAACAATCAGCTCATTAGTAATTTCAAGATAATAAATTATAGTAAAGCCCCTTTTGGGTCCTTAGCAAATAATACGGTCCTCACTTTACTCCCTTACGAAAAAATAATTAGTCGCCTGGTCCCTTTGAAATTCAAAGTGGACCCATTTTAGTCCTTTTGAGGGACTAATATGGATTTTTTGTGAATTTGTGAAGGACCACGTTTTTGACTAAATGGGTCCACTTTGAATTTTTTAAGGACCTCGAAACTAATTTTTTTTTTAAAGTACTAGTGACCGGTGTTTTTGGTAGGGACCCAAAAGGGGTTTTACTCAATAAATTATTATCAATTAAATTAACATTAAATTGGTTATAATCATCAAAACATATTTTAAATCAATTACATAATTGGGGTATAACAAATATCCAACATGTTGGTCATCAATGTGTTATATTTTACATAATATGCAAATATGAACTTGCCTTGAACGTAACTGGTACTTTGAAATTTTCATATATAGTAAATAAGACAAGTACGAAGATGAGTGACCATTTAAAATCTCATTATCTTAACTATTGGACAAAGCTTGGGGATGGAATTGAATAGAAAGAGAAACTTCTGGGAAAATTGACCAATTTAAAAGTTCTAGGACAAATTTGATAGGACCCCACGGTTAAGTGTTAAGAATTAAATTTGTCATGTTTACCAAACTTTGTTTTTAATACTTGCCTAATGATTGTGCTTTTCAGTTGATTCGTTATTCGTAATACTTAAGATTGAATAATAGAATATTGTGTATTGAATAAATTGTGTATTATAACGTAAAAGAGCTCTCTATTTAAAGAGGCTAAAATACCTAATGGGCTAAGCTCACGAGATATGAGACTATATACACCGAACTATTCTAACAATTACTCTAACACTTCCCTTTAAGCTGGAGCATATATATTGTAAACACTCAGCTTGCCACGAATGTATTCAACCCTAGAACCTCTAAGAGCTTTAATCAAGACATCCGCGAGTTGATAATTAGAGTTGACAAAAGCCGTTTTGATTTCTCTTGACTGAATCTTTTCTAGAATGAAATGACAATCGATCTCTATATGTTTAGTTCTCTCATTAAATATAGGATTAGATGATATATGTAGCGTAGCTTGATTGTCACAAATGAGTGTCATGGGCTATTTCTGTTCACAGATATGGAACTCCCGAATTAACTGCTTTAACCAGATTAGCTTGCAGGTAGTAACTCCTATTGCACGATACTCAGCCTCTGCACTAGAGCGGGCAACAACAGTTTGTTTCTTACTTTTCCAAGAAATCAGATTTCCTCCAAAGAAGACACAATAGCCTAAAGTAGAGCGCCTATCCGAGGGTGATCTCGCCCAATCGGCATCTAAATAACCACAAATTTATGTATTTTCCTGATCTGAATATAATAATCCTTTCCTTGTTGCTCCTTTGATGTAACGAAGGATTCTTACAGTAGCATCCCAATGAGAATCACAAGGAGAGTCAAGGAACTGACTAGCTACACTAACAGCAAAAGAAATGTCCGGCCTAATCACAGTGAGATAATTAAGCTTACCAATCAACTTCCGATAACGTGCAGGATCAGATAATGGCTCTCCCTGTCCAGGTAGTAATTTGATAGTATTATCCATTGGTGTATCAACGGCTTATACCCCAACATACCAGTCTCCTCTAGGATATCCAAGACATATTTCCTTTGACAGATAGAAATGCCCTGTCTAGACTGTGCTACTTCAATCCCTAAAAAGTAACGAAGCACCAAGATCCTTTGTTTGAAATTGACTGAACAAATATTGTTTTAACTGGTGAATCCCAACTTGATCACTTCCAGTGAGAATAATGTCATCGACATGAATTAACAGATAGATGCATTTGTCAGGAGATGTGAACCTATAAAACACAGAATGATTGACCTTATTGCAGATTAAGCCAAAAGCCTGAACGACAGAACTGAAACTGTTGAACCAAGCCCGAGGAGACTGCTTGAGGCCATATAAGGACTTACGAAGTCTGCAAACCATTCCAGACTCCCCCCTGAGCAACAAACCCAGGTGGTTGTCCATGTAAACCTCTTCTTGTAAATCACCATGAAGAAAAGCATTTTTAATGTCTAGTTGAAGGAGTGGCCAGTGACGAACAGCTGCGAGGGCAAGAAACATTCAGACAGACGCCATCTTAGCGACAAGAAAGAACCTGTTACTATAGTCAAGTCCGAAGATCTGAGTAAAACCTTTGGCGACAAAGCGTGCCTTGAGACGGTTAACATGACCATCAGGTTCAACCTTGACATTAAAGACCCACCGACAACTTCTCTGGAGGAGCAGGAACAAGATCTCAAGTGCCATTGGAATGAAGAGCAGTCATCTCATCAGGCATCGCTTGGCGCCACCCTGGATGGAAAAGTGCTTCACCTGTGGTCTTAGGAATAGAAACAGAAGAAAGACTAGAAACAAAGGTGTAATGAGAAGCAAAAAGACGGTCATAACTTAAAAAGGTATAAAGAGGATAAGGGTAACGAGTACTTCGTATACCTTTTCTCTGGGCAATGGGAAGAGCCTCTGGTGAAGGAGCCGAACGGGAAGAGATGACTGGAGAAGGCGATGAGTCACCCATGGTCAAGTCCGCAAGAGGCACTTTCTGACGACGCTAATAGTTGAGAAAAGGGCGGTCTATAGGGATTGAGGCAAGAGGTCTTTGGGATAGTATGAAAGGGTTGTTGATCATGGAAAGTGACATCAGCGGAAACAATATAACGCTTAAGAGAAGAATAACAACGATAACTCTTTTGAATACGAGAATAACCAAGAAAGATACATTTAAAAGCTTTGGATGTTAACTTATCCTTACCAGGAGTGAGATTATAAACAAAACCAGTACAACCAAAGACATGTGGAGTTAGAGGATAAAGAGGAGCATCGGGAAACAATAAATTATGAGGAATGTCATTGTTGAGCACAGATGAATGCATGCGATTGATGAGTAAAAAGAGATGAGTACGACATCCACCCAGAAGTGAAGGGGAACCTGCATATGAATAAGAAGGGTACGGGCAGTTTCAATGAGATGTCGGTTTTTACATTCAGCCACCCCATTTTGTTGTGGAGTGTGAGGACAGGTGGTTTGATGTAAAGTACCTTGTGTAGCCAAGAAATTAGAAAAATCAATAGAAACATATTCCTTAGCATTATCACTACGTAGAATACGAATAGAAATACCAAATTGAGTATGAATCTTAGAAGAAAACTTTTTATAAATGTAAAATAACTCAGAACGTTTTTTCATTAAATAAATCCAAGTACAATAGGAATAATAATCAATAAAGCTAACGAAGAATACTCAGAAGTTGATTATCAAACCTTTCCCATTCAGATTTCTCAGCCTTAGGGATATTAGTAGATGGAACAGTGAGATGACGCCCATGCCCCTGTCCAAAGAACCAGACACGAACAGAGGTTGCCCAATTCTTATAGTTATCAGAATCCCTTAGTTTGGAAGAGGTAATGGGCCCAACATTAGTAGAGATGATAGGAGGAGGAGGGGGGGAGAATTAACCTTCGAGAGAGCAGGGGATGATGCTGCCATTAAAATAAACAGAAAATGCCGGAACACTGTTTCAAGCGATGAACAGTAACTTCGGCGACGAACATCACGGACGCGTGAACTGTATTATACAGACACGATGAACAGTACCCGTACGGACACGATGAACAGTACCCGTACAAAACAAGATGAATAGTGCCACGTGAACAGTATCGTCGCTAAACAGTACCCGTGTGATCAGTTGCAAAAACAAGCCGGAGGGATGCACAACGTAGAGGAAGGAGAGAACACCTAAGTAGTGGGCTTAGGGTTTTAGCGGAAGTGAAAGTTCCCAAAACAAACAGCTCTGGTACCAACTTAAGATTGAATAATAGAATATTGTATATTGAATAAATTGTGTATTATAATGTACAATAGCTCTCTATTTAAAGAGATTAAAAGACCTAATGTGGTACTATATACACTGAACTATTTTAACAACTACTCTAACAGTAATGTATGTAGGAAATATTATTAAAAACATTTTTTATGGTGAAAAACTCATTTGGTTGGAGGGCTATCCAACTTATTCTCTAATGTGTTGAAAAAAGTCGAATAAAAGGTTTCAATGAATAGAAAAACGATATATTTTTGTGTTATTTATTTTGGTTCTCTGAATCCATTCATGAACATGGAAACAACTTCTGAATTTTTTTTTTCCATTAATAGCAAAACTATAAGAATATTCAAGCTGTTTTTACCTTTTTCTTTGGAAAGCTGTTTTTGAATTAAATAATCCCAAAGTGCATTTTTTTGTTTTGTTTTGTTGGTCTTGATAACTTAACTACATTATGCATGAAAACTGCTTTTTAAAATCAAAATTTGAGAATGGTTCCAAGCACACCCTATGTCATCTTGTGGACTAAGGCGTGTTTTTTTTGAGCCCAATAGCCCATTTCTTCACTTGTGAACTGGGATTGATTTCAAAATATGGATATTAAGCTCGAATACTCTAGTTCCTACAAATCATCGAATAGGCATAGTTTGAGAGGAAGGTTGCAGAAGTTTAATCATTTAATGCAATACCAGTCTGATGTGCATGCATGTATGGATAAATTATTTATTTCTATTCTTAACATTTAAATCTATTTCAGGATTGCCTGCCCTCTATACATTTCTATCTATACTCCTGCTTATATTTTATATTTATCTGTTTTAAACAAAGGTTATGCTTAAATTCATCTCTCTGCATTTCACTTCTTGTTCATTAATGTTTATTCTTACGTCAGACTTGAGCTTTGCAACTGGTGTAACCATACCGGCTGGAGCTGTACTGGTTGCGCCTGTTCAATTGGTACAGAAGGATGAATCCAGTTGGGGATGCAATGCAAGTGATTTTAATCCATACCGATTTCTGTCTAATGGTACAAACGGATCAGGTATGAGCCTTGATGCTTCATTGACATGTTTTGTACTGTCCTTATGTGTAACCTCGAGTTTTTTATTTTAATAAAATTTTCAGCCCCTCACTGTGGATTTTGTCCGCTACCCTGCCGTTATTGCAGTACTTGGTACTATTTATTTAATTTTTTAACGACTTCTACTTTCATTGATTTTTTCGCAGTAATTTTACTTTTGTTATGTCTTGAATCACATCAATATCACACACTTATGCATGAGCGCATATGTATATAACTTGAATTTAATAATATGGAATTGTAATATTGAATCGTATAAAATCGGTACAAGAGCTCTCTATATAAAGAGTACTGAAAGACCTAATGGGCTAAGCCCAAAATACACTTCTAGAGTATTCTAGCTATTACAAATAAATAGATAAAATACTAATTCTAATATTTACAACACTCCCGCTCAAGCTGATGAATAGATATTAATCATTCCTAGCTTGCTAGTAAGCTATTGAAACCTATCATTAGAAGACCCTTAGTCAAGACATCAGCTAATTGACGACCAGAAGGGATATATGGAGTAGTAATCAGGCCACTATCGAGGTTCTCTTTGATGAAGCGATGATCAATCTCAATATGTTTGGTTCGATCGTGTTGGACTGGATTGTGGGCTATACAGACGGCTGACTTTTTGTCACAGAATAACTTCATAGATCCTTCATATCTCACCTTGAGATCATCCAAAATAATTTTCAACCATAACAACTCACTGATTCCTTGAGCCATGGCCCGAAATTCCGCTTCTGCACTTGATCTAGCAACCACATTTTGCTTTTTACTTCTCTATGTTATTAAATTTTCACAGAGAAACATACAATAGCCCGAAGTAGATCGTCTGTCTGTCACAGATCTAGCATAATCGGCATCTGTATAAATCTCTAAGGAGAGATTTCCTCTTCTCTGGAACAATAATCCTTTGCCTGGTGTGCCTTTCAGGTATTGGAGAATCTTGTCCACAACTCGCAAGTGTTTCTCCCTTGGATCATGCTTGAATTGACTAACAACACTAATTGCTTAAGTTAGGTCAGGTCTAGTATGAGCTAGATATATCAATCTTCCCACTATTCGTTGATACTGTCCTTTGTCAATTGGAGGGCTCTCAGTTTCACTTCCTAGTTTGTGATTATGCTCAATAGGAGTACTGGAAGGTTTGCACCCTAGTTTTCCTCCTTCTTTAAGGAGGTCAAGAACATACTTTCTTTGACAAATAAAAATGCCTTGTTTTGAATGAGCAACTTCTATTCCAAGAAAATATCTCAGATTGCCAAGATCTTTAATTTCAAATTCAGCAGTCAGTCTTTTCCTCAAAGCACATTTCTCATCTATATCATCTCCTGTTATAATCATATCATCAAGATAAACTAGAAGGATAGTGGTCTTACCTTCTTGAGCATGTTTAAAGAAAAGAGTATGATCTCCTTGACTTTGCTTGTATCCCATTGAAAGCATAACTTTGGTAAATCTTCCAAACCAAGCACGCAGGGATTGTTTCAAGCCATACAACGCCTTCAATCTGCAAACTTTATTGTCTCCATTTGTAGAGTTAAATCCAGGTGGGATCTCCATGTAAACTTCTTTTTCTAATTCGCCGTTGAGGAAGGCATTTTTCATATCAAATTGTTTCAAGTCCCAATTAAAATGAGCAGCAAGAGATAATAAAATTCTTACAATATTCATTTTGGCCACTGGAGCAAATATTTCTTCGTAGTCAATACCATAGGTCTGTGTGAACCCCTTGGCTACCAGACGAGCTTTATATCTCTCAAGAGTCCAATCAGAATTATACTTTGGAGTATACACCCATCCGTACCCTACTGCCCTTTTTTTATTTGGCCTATCAACAACTTTCCATGTATTATTCTTCTCCAACGCATTCATCTCATCCTGCATGGCTTGAACCCAATTATCATCCTTTAATGCTTCATGTACTGATTTCGGGATTAAAATGGAGTCAAGTGCTGTAATAAAACTTCTATGCTGCATAGAGAGATTCTTAGAGGAAACAATAGGGTACATGATCTTTTTCCTTTCCTTACAGCAATGGGTAAGTCATCAGAATTAATATCAGGCTCAGGAATAAAAGAATGAGTGTATTCAGTACTTAGCAATGGTTCAGGCGATTGCAGTTGCTGGTGGAGCAGTGTGGGTAGGGGTGTAAATGGGCTGGGCTAGGCTAGGCTTTGGCTTAAATAAGCCAAAACTGTGTAAAAAACATTAGCTATGGCCTGGCCTATTAGCCTGTGTAGGCTCCAACTTACAAGTCTGGCCTGACCTAAATTAAAAAAAAAACCTTGGCTTAGGCCTGTTAGCCTGTTTAAGCCTATTAAACATTCAACAATTAAATGAATAACTAAAATAAGATTATTTTATTATTCAAAATTATTAAATAATAATTTTATTTATTATATTTTAAATAAATAATATGATATAGGCCGGTATGTAGGCTTATAGGCCCGACATGTACAAAAAAGCCTATGGTCTGTTTTCTGAATACGGTTTTTTAAAAGCCTAGGCCTATTCTATTTTACTACTTATAATAGGCCAAGCCTGGCCTAAAATAGGCTAGGTCGTAGGCCCCTGTAGGCCGGCCTAGCCCATTTACACCCCTAAGTGTGGGTTGTTTCTTCCTTTGATATACTAGTTCAGGTGTCCCAGCTTTGCGTATTCTTTGTCGATCAATAGGAGGCATGTCACATGAGGATTCAGATCTATTTTCAGTCTCAGCAACTAAGTCTTCTTTCTCAAATTGGGTAATCGGTGTAGGCAACATAAAGGGAGACTCAGACTCAGAGAAAATGGATGAAGCTTCTATACTGTTCTCTCCCTGAAGATGAGGGTGTTGAAAGTAGGACTCAGATTCATGAAAGCTAGCATCCATAGAGACAAAGAATTTACGACTTGGAGGGTGATAACATTTGTATCCTTTCTTGTTGGGAGTATAGCCAAGGAAGACACACTTAAGGGCTCTAGGTTCTAATTTACTCCGATGTTGTTTATGGACGTGGACAAAGGCAACACATCCAAAGACACGAGACTGGAGACTCTGCATAATAGGAACAGAAGGAAAGAAAGAAGTCATGAGATCAACAGGACTTACATGGCCAAGGACTCGGGAGGGTAAATGGTTGATCAAATAAGCTGCAGTTAATACAACTTCTCCCCAATAAGAGTTCGGTACAGATGTTTGAAACAACAATGCTCTAGTGATTTCAAGCAAATGCTGATTTTTCCTTTCAGCAACCGCATTCTGTTGAGGCGTATCCACACTTGTGAGCTCATGAGTCATTCCTTTGTCTCTAATAAAATGGGAAAGACGCTAATTAACATATTTTGTACCATTATCTGACCTCAAGCGTTTGATACTTTTACCAAATTGGGTTTCGATCATATAATAAAACTGAATAAACAACTGTGTTACTTCTGCCTTATCTTTCATCAGAAATATCCATGTTATCCGAGTATAATCATAAAAAAAAAAGACAAACCATTTAGCACCAGAAACATTAGGGACTTTGGAAGGGCCCCAAACATCAGAATGAATAATAGTAAATAGTTCAATACTTTTTATTTCACTAAAAGGAAAAGATACACGATGATGTTTTGCAAACTGACAGACATCACAATTAAAAGACTCAACAGACTGAGACACAAACAAAGACGGAAACATAGACTTAAGTAAATTGAAAAGAGGGTGACTCAAGCGCTTATGATAAAGCCAAATAAGAGAATCTGAAGTAGACTGACAAGTCATCAAAGTCTGATCCTTGGTACCTTCTGCAACAAAGTCTGGAACCAAATAATACAACCCATCCTGCTCCTTAGCAACTCCAATCGTCTTCTTCGTGGTGAGATCCTGAGAGCCTGTTTGGATCCACTTATTTTTAAGCTAGAAGCTATTTATAAGCTAAAGCTAAAAAAAAGAGCTTAAAAAAAAAAATTAAAAGCCGTTTGGAAATTACATAAAAGTTTTAGCTTTAAAATTACTTAAAAGCACATATTTCAAGAAAATTATCTCTCTCTATCTTTATCACTCTTCATTTTAAAAAAAAGCACGCAATTCAAGAAAAATAGATAAGAGCTTAAAAAAAAGTTCCTCTTAGGAGCTTTTTTCTTCATTATAAAAAAAGAGCTTTTCGTTATAAGAGTTTTTTCCAAAACCTGTTTGGCCTAGCTTATGTTTATAAGTAGCTTCTAGCTTAAAAAAAAGAGGATCCAAACAGGCACTGAAAAACACAATGAGTAGGGAAAAAGGTTACAGTGCAATTTAAATCTGTAGTAAGCTTATGAGTAGAAAGGAGATTGGTAGAAAGTTGGGGAACATGGAGAGCATTCTTGAGACACAAGGACAATTGAATTTTAATGTCACCAGAACTTGCAACTGATGTATGTGATCCACCAGCTACGGCTATAGTACGAATACCAACAGTAGGTTTATAAGACAGAAAAAGGTCAGTGCAGCAAGTCATATGATCAGTAGCACCAGAATCCACAATCCATGAAGTTTTGAAATCAATACAAGAAGCAACAAAAAAATGAATGCATGAGTTCTTACCAGTCATAGCCAAAGAACCAGTACCAGAAGGTTTATTGACAGATGCAAATACGGACCTAAGCCGTTCCAATTTCTCACGACGAATAGTAGTAAACTCACCAGGCATCTGTGAGGTCTCATTAACAGGAGAAATTTCTGAGGAGGCAAAGAAGGATTGACCACGTGGGGCTGACTTACCAAACTTCTCCTTAACCTGTTGTTTTCCATGAAGACGGTAACAAACCTCTTTTGTGTGACCTGGTTTCTTACAATAGTTACACCAACGCTCCTCTTTACTAGGCTTAGGAGGAAAAGACCTTTGTGGTGGCTTAGTTGAGACCATAGCAGATCCGTCAGTGGGCTCAGAATTAAAAGGAGTTGGAGTAGTAACTTTAGATGAGAGCATAATAGATCCTTCAGACACTTTGGTATCCATCGTGACAGCCCTGCGACTTTCTTCACCCTTGACAGTGTGAAAAACTTCAGAAAGAAAAGGTAATTTTTCCTTACCAAGAATTTGAACTCGAATAAGGTCAAATTCTGAGTTGAGACCACAAAGAAAATCAAAAATCCTATTGCGTTCAATCGAGGTGGTCAGAGTGGCTGCATCCTTGCTACATTCCATCTTCAAATTCTCGTATTGATCAAGCTCAGTCCATAACCCATTTATAATACCATAAATATTCTGTTATAGAGAGAGAGCCTTGCTTGGTAAAAAAATTCTGATTCATTAGATCATAACAAGTGGCAGCATCTTGCTTCATTGAGTAAGTCTGTCTGGGAATATCCCAGATCTCAAAAGCAGTCGGTAAGAACATGCAATGTTGACTAACCTCAGGAGTCACAGAGTTCCATAACCATGTCATAATAAGAGAGTCTTCATCATCCCAATCAGCAAATTTTGGATCTGTTTTAATAGGAACAGGTCCTTCAAGATGAGTAATTTTACGACGCCCTTTAAGAATGGTACGAACAAGTTGGGACCATTGTAAATAATTCTTCCCATTAAGATGATAATTCTGATGAAGAGGAGGAAGGTCATTCAGAGAAAGAATAGCCATTGAACTAGTCATCGAGCGTGTACCAGATGATTGATTGGTTGGAGTATTTTCAACGCTTGACATAACAAGGGCTGAGAAAAAGGAAAAAAAAAAAAACGACCAAACAACAACGAATAAAGTAGTGATCAGTACCAAAAAAAATATTGTAGAAAGATCCTAACCGAGTCAAAATGCCACAATAATCACAGATCCAAGTGCGCAAGAAAGAGACGAGCTGAGCAAAGGTGGGCCGAGGTGGATCCCCTCCGTCAGGGCTGTCACGCGCCGGAGAACTCCTCGGCTCGTGGGTGTCACGCGCAGAAGAAGGAAGAGCGCGTGGAGGCGCGTGTCTGGTCTGCCAGAGCTGGGCTTCTCAGGTGATGGTTGCCCGGAGGTTGTGCTCCTGTCTGTGAATGGCCAGAGTCCAAAAGGTCACTGGAACAGTGCGTAATAGTGAAAAACAGATCCGGTTCACTGTTTTCAACGCTGTGTGGTGACGTCGTTGACCAGAAACAATAGATGAAATGATAGATTAGAGGAAATGGTGTCCAATAAAAGTCCTCTCGGTCCAAAAGGTCACCAGAAAAATTTTCCGGTGGCTGATGGCGGCGAGAGGCAGACAGAAAAAGGTTTCCACTCTAACGGCGGCGGTAATTACGGAAGCAGAGCCCTCAGAATCGAGAGCTCTGATACCAACTTGAATTTAATAATATGGAATTGTAATATTAAATTGTGTAAAATCTGTACAAGAGCTCTCTATATAAAGAGTACTAAAAGACCTAATGGGCTAAGCTCAAAATACACTTCTAGAGTATTCTAGCTATTACAAATAAATAGATAAAATATTAATTCTAATATTTACAACAATATATAATATTTGATGTAGACTTGGACTGAGCTTGTGTTTTATTTGCCAACGCGAATTCCCAATCTGGGTAAATTATGTTGGCATGTGTTAGGCAATCTTATACTAGACCATGTGGGAATTATGAGTAAGGGGAAAATGAGTGATTTTGGCTGTAACAACCTTGCCTACATGGCGAGAGGGTGGGAAGACAGGGGAAACAGTAAGAAATAAAGATAAAATGGAGGCAAAGGTAGGAGAGAGAGAACATCCATTCATTAAGTAGTCTTACCGCCTTTGGCCAAGGAGGTTGCAGACCCTCGAAGTCCTTTAGGGGGCGCTTGGTACAGGAGAAATTTTTTTTTATCCTGGAATCATAATTACTGGAAATATGGTCCGGAATTGAGTTTTCCGGGAATGTTATCAAAAAATTGTTTGGTTAGTCAAAATATTACCGAGAATATTAGGTAAAGATTACTGATTCCATGTTTGGTTGATTGTGAAATATTTCTGGGAATATGGGTTATTTTACAAAAGTAACCCCTTAGTATTTAAAAAATATTAAATAGAAAAGATGACCCATTTGTACAGATCTAAGCACTGACTAGAAAATGAGTTCCATTTTTGTAACACCGGTGTATAACTCAGTGTCTCAGTCAATGCTTTAGACGAAGCTTCCCTTCCCAAAAAAATAATTAAAATGACTTATATCATAAGCTCACATCAGAACCTCAGGACTAAAAAGACAAAATACTAGGAAGAAGTCGTTCTTTTTTTCATATATAAAGACGAAACATGCAATACTGGAAATTTTAAAAAATGGGAGAAAAAAAATTGAACTCACTGAAGCAAGTAACACAATTCATCGTCGAGAACCGGTAAAACAAAATCGGTTTGTTGCTGACCAACAAATCGAAGTAAACACACCAGCTCTGTGAATCTTTACTGCCGACAAACAAAAGGAGAGCACAAGAAAATAGGGAAGTTTCGATGAATATATACCCAGGGTATTTTTGTCTTAGATTTTCGTTTTCATTTTCCATAGAAGTGGGATTTGTCAAATACCACATATTTTTTGGTAATCGCAAATGACACTTTTCTTTGTAAATGAGAATACTGGTAAACGAAGATATCTGGGTAAAAATTTTGATTACCTTGTACCAAACATGTCATTCTATGATTACCAATGATCATTTCCCAGTAATATTCACAAATACCATATACCAAACACATCCTTAGTATTCTCTCTTTTGTTTTCTTGTACTAGGAGTGACATCTAGGGATTCCAATATTTGAAGGAAATAATGTTAGGCACTCTTTAAGGTATATGTAAAGAATTAATTCAACCCAAAAGCCTAAACTGTTGGGTAAAGCTGCATTAATGGTTTTATATATCTCAACACGCCCCTTCACATGAGAGCTCACTGGGCTTGAAGGGTGGACAATGCACAGACCCACCTACCTGTGCGAAGAAAGAAATTGCACTAGAAAGAAAGTGGGGGGCAGTGAGGATCAAACCCGGTACACTGAGGCTCTGGTACCATGTAAAAAACCAATTCAACCCAAAAGCTTAAGCTTTTGGGTTGAATTGGTTCTTTACAATATCTAGTTCAGCACACTACGTGAGACAGAAAATATGAGTATGTATTACTATAATTTTGGGATCAAGGTGATTCCAGAAGGTAGTATTGAAGCAATTGCAGTGAATGAATGGAAATTGTTAAGAGATATATAAAATTATTAAAACCATTAATGTAGCCTCACCCAACAGCTTAAGCTTTTGAGTTGAATTGATTCTTTACATGGTATATGAGCCTTCGTGTCCCGGGTTCAATCCCCACCGCTTTCCAATTTCTCTTGTGGAATTTATTAAGCTTTTGGGTTGAATTGGTTCTTTACATAGTATTAGAGCCTCAGTGTCACGAGTTCGATCCCCACCGCTCCCCATTTTCTCTTGTGGAGTTTCTTAGCACAGATAGGCTGGGCCTGATGCATCATCCACCTTTCAAGCCTAGTGGGCTCTTGTGTGAGGGGACGTATTAGAGTATAATATAAATCATTTAAAAAGACCTAATCTAACAACTTAAAATAAAAGTGATTCGAGAGGCTCCGATCTCTCCTAAACTCTCATCTATTTTCAAGCTACCCTTACATGTGTTCCTCCTTCTCTTCAACCCGCCCACTACCTACAAGAAGTTGTAAAACCTTTGTTGAGTCAGTTATGGGGAATGGATCCCCTGTGCTTATGCCACCTATATACCCGCATAATGGGTGGTTTCGTAACACCTAATTTAACCATGTGGGAATTATGAGTAGAGGGTAAAAAAAATGATTTTGGTTATAACAGCCCTGCCTACATGGCAAGGAGGGTGGGAAGGATGGGAAAACGGTTAGAAGCGAAGAGAGGGGAGCGAAAGGTAGGGAAGAGGAACATCTGTGAGTGATTCAGTTATTTCTCCACAATAAAATACCTAGTTCCTATCAGTATTCGTCCTCTATTATGTTTGGAGACAAAAAATCATGATATTTTCTCTTGTTAATGCCTTGCGTTTCTTAACTCTAGCATATCCACTATGATGTAGAAGTTGTGTTAGGTTTGGGCCTTTGGGGGCATGTTGAAAAGGAAAAAGACTGTGTGTAGTGTAGGTGGGGATGAGAATTCACTTGTGTGGGAAGTTGGAATTCAATCTTCATCAGAACTTTTCAGATTTGTCCTTTATAGGTGGTAGGGTAGAAAATTTTGTTGCTTATCTATCATTAATCTTTCAATATTAATAACTCTTTCAGGTTCTGCTGAAGAACTTTCTGATACTGGATTCAGCTCATTTGTACTAAATGATCCGAACGAAAATGCAGCATTTCTTCCTTTTGGATCTGGGACACGTGCTTGCATTGGGCAGAAATTTGTTATACAAGTTGTTGCCACATTGTTGGCAGCATTGCTGAAAATATATGAGGTTCGTCCACTGAATTAGTATTTTTGTTCTTGCTATTTCTGTCAAGAGAGAAAGACATGAACACAACCTAAATCATAAAATTGCATAACGTCAAATGTTGAGTACTTATCAAGGTGGAGGATCAACTTATGCCATTGTAAGTCTAACAAGTTTTACACCCATTATTAGCCGTTTATCCACTTATGTCTAGCGATTCACGTGACTAATAAATTAGAATCGTTAGATGTAAGTGGAATTAATGGTTAATAATAGGTGTAAGACTTACACTGGTGTAAGTTGATCATTCCCCACTTATCAATTCAAGTAAGGTAAGACATGAGAGAAGGGAATACAAAGTGAGGAGTGAGAGTATGTTATGTAGTAAACAGTAATAAAATGTCAAGTCACTTTTTGGACGTAATGGTGGGTTGGCACACTTTAATTATGATTTGGCACAGAGTGGGTTGTGACTTTTAAGAAGTTTATGTTCCTTCTTTGTTTTAAATATTCCACTCTGAAAGCAGGGTTGATTGTGGTGGTGTTCTACGGTAAATTGTTAGTAATCGTAGCACGAATAGCAAAGTGTATAAATTTGAACAGATTGAATTAAAAGTGTGATGACTGGGATATATTACAAGTATTTTCTTGAAGTTATGATCCCATGATGTTACAGAATTATTTTTTTTGTTATCAGGATGTAGTGTTTGGCACTTAATATATAAAACATATCATTGTTCTGTAATAACTGATGTTAGCTTTATATACAGATGAGGCTGGACTCAGGATCGGATGATGACTCAAAACCAATATTGAAGAATCATCTTCTTCAGCATCATCCTGATTCAAAGATATTATTTGTGAGAAGGGACCAGTGAAAGAAAAGAAGTACAAGCATACTATGTAGATAAAGTTGGTCTTGTAATTCTAGTCAATAATGCAGAGAATATCTGGACTTTTTTTTTTCACCACTTGTTTATTTCCTTCTTTTTTTCTCTCAAAGATGAATGGGGGAGGCTCTCAATATTCATGGCTCATTGTGGTCATCTGGGAGGATGCAACATGAGTTTCACAAGTTTTTTTCCTCCCTGTTTTTAAGCAATGCCCTAGTGCTGGCCTCAGGCCATGGCACATCTTTTTGTTGGTTTTTTAAGCACTTTGGGCATATTGCTGCTATGGAGCCTTAGGTTTTCCTTCCCCTTCTCTGGATGAGGACCTCTCTCTTTTCTGATGTTAACAATGTTTTTACTTCTGAAGGAAGTTAGTTCTTGTATCCTGATATTGTCCGAATAAAATGTACTTGGATATTTACAGTGTCTTCTTAACTATCAAGATTTTTGTACAACAGATGTTCAACCTAAAGGAAGGTTAATTATAATGCGGATAAATAAATGCTTTATAAATTGATATTGGTATGAGAAATACTACATTGTATGCTGTGATAATAGAGTAATGGTGTGGATATTGTGCTTTTGTATCAGATGCAAAAACTCATTGCAACTACCGAGGAAATGTTTTGTAGTAGGGTAGTGAACAGGTAGGACGGATTTATGAATTGCTTTAAGAAATCGTTAGAATGAGTGAAGATTTATTAAAATTTTTGGAAAAGTTTAAAAATCCTATTATGGTTTTGTCTTGAATCACTTATATTCTTATGTTTTTTTTTATTAATTATTTATCCTCTTATGTTTTTTATCATCTAAATTCATCGTTAAAATCGTTAGAAATTAAGTTAATCTGTCTATTATACCCCTTTTAAAATAAGAAAATAGATTAAGGATAAAAAAAGCAAAAGAAAAAATAAGATTAAATATATTGAAAATTTAAAACACTTATAGAAAAGATTCAAAAAAGAAAAAGAAAGATCAAGTATGTTTAAATAATAAAGAAGAAAATAGACTTAATACAAAAAAAAAAGGAATAAATAAGATCAAATTTATTAAAAAATACAACAATAATAGAAAAGATTAAAAATAAAAATAGTATAAATAAAAGAATAGAAGAAAAAATAAGACCAAATATGTAGAAATTTATAATAATGAGTTCTTTTTTTTATTTCTTTTTATCTTATTTTTTCTTTCATTTATTTTAGCAGTGATAGAAAAGACTAAAGCGAAAAAAACAAAATTAGGAAAAAAAAGATCAAATATATCTACAGAAAAAAGAAAAAAATAGACTCAGAAAAAAAATAGACGAAAAATTATTAGTGATTTCTTTTTTTTCTTTTTTTTTTCACTGTCTATTTTCTTCTTTTCAATTTAGTCTACTTTTAATTTTTATTTTAGTTTTAGTTTTTTTTATCATTATTATAAGTTTTCAACATATTTGGTTGTGTGTTTTCTTCTTCTTTTTGTCCTTAATTTATTTTCTTAATTTTGTTTAAATATATTTGATATTTTTTCTTCTATTATTATTATTATTATTTTACTTTTGTCTTTTCGGTAAGTGTTTAAGTTTTCAATATTTTCTGACTTATTTTTTTGTCATTGGTCTATTACTTTTTTCTAAGAATGGTAAAATATGTAAATTAATTAAGTTTATAATGGTGTTAAAGATAGTGATCCGGATAAAATATACGCCCAATCAAAGCCCCACAAGGAAAGCCCAAGCCCTTCCGAAGCACAAGGAACAAGCATTGACGCGATGCCCACATCGCGGTGTTCCAGACGCGATATCCCCATCGCGACATACAGGACGCGATGGTCTCATCGCGGCACACAAGACTCGATTCTCGTATCGCGCATGAAACCTTCTAAGAGAGGTAAACGTAAGGCTCAAGATAACTCCACCACGCCTTAGCTCCAGTAAACAACGAACAGCTCCAGCTTGCCTCTAATCTACTACTAGACCCTTTGGAAGATAAGGCTATATAGGTCCCCTAAATAACTTGCAGCCCAAGGCTGGCCACTTAGAACCCAAGCCGCCTTAACTAAGGCGGCATCCCAGTTACTATATAAACACACGATATACCACCAAGGTACGATCATCCTTTACTTTAACAAGATAACACACCTGCCTCTGATACTAACTTAAGCATCGGAGTGTCTTCGCAGGTACCACCCATTTGGTGCAACGTGCCAACGTGAAGGACAAAAGCTCAAGATCAATCCGACAGCAATACTTGGTCCAGGCCAACAACGACGTAAGGTGATTCAACCGTGTGTGATTGAGCTCTATACCTATAGGCCAGTCCATACTGTATTTGGTCCGATCATTGGCTGTGGGAACATATGGGGCCACTCCCCTTACAAAATTATACAACCCAGAGTAACAAACTTCAAAAGAAAACATTAAACCGTCTGTATTTACATATCCTGAGGGACATCATTATCAGCAGCGCGATCATCATTGACAGTAGGAGGACCTTGAGGAGATGGCTCATGCAAGGATGGCGCGATAGGTTCAGTATCTATCGCACTGATCAACTCCACTGGAACTTCTTCATTCTGCTCATTAAGTACCAGCTTGGTAGAAGGATTGAAGAAGCGCACCTGCTCCATAACATTTACGAAGGTTGCTTCCGCTTCCTTCTCAAATAAATCCCGATACCTCTTCACCTCACTGGTCAAGAATGCCTTCTCTTCGGCCCAGGTATCAACGTTTCCTTCCAGTTCCAAGATACGCTTGGACAGATCAGTCTTTTCTGCTTCCAATCCCTTATTGGAGGTTGTCAGGGCCTTCAGGGCGCCATCCTTCTTCGCCATAGACGTTTTTAGTGTAGATACTTCCTCTTCAGATTTCTTCAATTTAGCTTCAAGGTTAGCATGTTGTTGAGCATTTTCACCCTTCAGCGCCTCAATTCGCGCCTTTAGGAAATCCACTGAGCCTGTTAGATATTAAAGAGCAGTAAGTATATATGCAATATCATATCATATAAACAACGAAATATCAAGGTAATTACCAGGTGCAGACATAAGGAATTGACCCGCTATGGTCAAGCTCTGGGACATCTGTAGCCATTGGTCTTACGACAACGCTTCCAGACGAGCGCCAAACTCTTTGCCTTGAGCGCGAATATCTTGGTCCAACTTCCAGCCAAAGTCTGGCCACTCTGTAGTAGATCCCCCAGTCATCTCCTCCAGGGATCTTTTCTTACCCCTTGCGGTATTTTCCACCACTACCACAGGAGGGATGACATCTAACGGGGCGGTAGGAGGAGTTAAGGACTTCATTGGAGACTTCAACCGCGCTGCAGCATGCTTGCTTGTTTCTGCAACAGCAGCACCCGCAGACATAGACGGTTGAGGAGATCTTGAAGCACCAGCTGCAGCGCGGTTGGCAGCAATCCTTTCCATTTTACTTAACGATGCCGTCATCGAGCTATCTGCAAACCAGGACAAATAAATTCATGATTAAAGATATTTCAAACATAGCGCGTCATCGCAGTATACTCAGATACTTTGATTAAAACATTTACAAAGTGAGTAAGGGTCTAAGTTACCCAGATAAGCTCGAATATCATCATCGGAATACTCATTCAAAATCGTGTACGTGCTCAGCGAGCCCGTATCAGAAGCTTCTCGAGCAATGTTACCTAAAGTGGTCACTGTCTTCCGTTCTACATCACTCAAATCAGTAAAATTATAGACCAGGATAGCGCTTTCAGTTGAATATTTTGACCAATATAACGGAAAGATAGGAGTCCCATCATCGCCTATAAAAAAAGGTTTGGTACCTTCGGCGGGGTAAATCTTGAAGTATTCTGCGCTCCACTTGTTAATCTTTCGTGAATATGACTCACAGAATTTCACTTTGCTCCTAAATGATATCCAGCTATTGCGAGGTCCCATTACACTAAACATATACAAGAATGATTGCACAGATTTGAACAGACCGTAGGCATTGCAAACCATCTCGTACACTCAGATAAAACCCCAAGCGTTGGGAGTCAGCTGTGAAGGCGCCACATTCAAGTGCGCCAAAAGTTTACAAACAAAAGGTGAAAAGGGCAACCGAACACCTATGGATAGAAAAAAGAATGAGTACATCATCATGTAATGCCTGGTTGATCCTTCGGCCAACGATGAACAAACGCGCTCATTCTTCGGGACAACACCAACTTCTCATTGGTCATCAAAAGCTTTATTGGGGGTCAGGTGGAGAGCTGCTGCTTTTTCAGCCAATTCTCATGGGGAGCAAAACACAGACTCAGTATCCAACACTGTGTCTGCCACCCAACTAAGGGTATCTTCATCCCGTAGATTCCGGCTAACTGGCTGCTCATCATCGGGGTCAAGGCGTAGGATTTTCTTCTTCGTGTCAGATTGCAATTATTGTTTTTTCTTCTCATGGGCACCGCGTCTTGCCATTATCTCTCTGATCTGAGGGGACACAAAATCTGATTCAGAAGAGGAAGAAGAATCAGCGGAAGAAGACAAGTCAGAAGAAATAGGCGTATAGTTATCAAAATTCCTTTTCTTAAAAGGATACCCGGCAGGATAAACGACATTTAACGGTAAAGGACTAGGCCTCTTTTGACATATTATAATTAATATGTTTATAAATAAATAATTTATATTTTTGAGTACGTAATTTATTTTTAGGATAATATTTAAAATAATTTATATACATATATTTTAATTTTAATCCTTAATTATAATTTTGATTTATAATATGATAATAATATAGGGAAAAATATTTATCGCAGTATTAAAAGATAAAAATTAAGAAAAATAAAATTATATATATATATATATTATAAATAAGGCCACAAGAGATCCAAGTGATATATTTTAATAATCACAATGGTGTTTACCAAAAAAAAAAATATATAATCACAATGGTTATATGTAAGAACCCGCACCGTTAAATTATAATTTTAGAAATTAAATAATAATTAAATGAGGATTATTAAATGGAAGATTTAATTATTTTAATTATTTTATGTTAAAGCACCTTTTTGAGAAAAGAATAAATATTGAGGGTTTCGCGGTAAAAGTGTAGTAGGCGAGATTGCCCAAAACTTAAAGATAATTAGCAATTATTAATCCATAAATTTTATGAAGTTAATGACAATATAATAATTATGATAATATTAGTAGGAAATATTAGTTATTGAAATTTGATCATTTTCGGTGAAAAATGCTGATACAACGGCTAGCGCGATAGAAACAGCGGGTTTAGGAAAATACCCGGAACTGAAAATAAATTATAGATTTATGCGTCATAAATTTTATATGACACAACAGTCCAAATTGATTAGAGATTTAAGCGAGTGAGGTTTTGTGGATTTATACCGGTTAAGTTAAGTGATATCATATAATATGACTAAACACACTTACTCCTTCTCATTCTTCATATCACCCATGTTGGGTTCATTTCCGTAAGACCTAGAGTGACTCTTCTCTTCCTCTACAAGAAACCGCTCTTCCTCCATGAAAAATCAAGCAAGACTTCACCTTTCTTCACCACATAAATATCCCACCATTGTAGACTCTTGAAAACCACCACCTTGAAGGAGAAAAACCTCTTCTTAGAATGTCATGGATTCTGTTTTGGTGAGGGTGAGGGATGCCTCCCCTTGTTTTGTTGGTTTGAGCCACTTACACACACATTGGATCATCAAGGAGCTCCCTTTGTAGTGAAAGAACCCATTTTCAATATGTCATTTTCGTGCTTGTGGTGAGACAAAGCTAAAGAGTGGCTCAAGAACATCAAAGTCCTTCCTTTTTTTTGTTTTTGAAGCTTTGGGTATAAACCTCAACTCTTCCCTTTGTGTTTTAATGAAAATAACATGATTTAAAGATGTAAAATTATGACTTTTGATAACTTGAACGTTGGTTGATGAACCTAAGTGTTAAAATGCATGCTAAGTTGAAGGGATATATGTATCTAGGTAAAAGATGGTATTTTAATGGATAATTTCGTGTTGAGCTGCTGTTTTTGGCCACTGTCATGAAATATCTGGATGGATATCTAGACAACAACGAACCTGTTTTAGTAAAAATTCGATATCTCGAGCTACAGAGCTCTAAATTGAGTGAGGTTCAGACCTATGTGAAGCTAACATATAGGGCTACAACCTGTGAAATTTTTTAGCCATTGGACAAGTGGTTTGATTGCATTTTGAGTTTGAAGTCGCATTTTGGTTGCTAGTAATTCAGTTTACAGCAGTCACTTTTTGAAAATCATAACTGGAGTTATACAACTCCAAATGAGACATAAAATATGTCATTTGAAAGCTTGATATGTCTAGTTTAATGTATTAAAATTTTAGAATTTTTGGTGAAAAGTTGAAACTGCAGTTTTAAAAATGGTAAGCGAAATTTGTTGTCGTATCATAAATAGAGTTGATTTCTTTGGAATGTTCTTCAAGGAAATAAATTATAGACTCTATTGCGCTTGTAAGTGATGTTCTAATGTTAAAGGACCTTAGGGAGTGGACTTAGCTCCCTCCACCTTGAGTTATTGTCCCTACGTAAAGAATGACTATTTAAATTACAGTATGTAAAAGAATGTCGTAAACAAGTATGTTTATTAATTGCCTTTATATCTTGAAATTGCTTGTGTTTTTGTGAGGGCCTATGATTATGGTCCTTTGGATGCTGAGAGTTCATTGGAGCATGTTGGAGATAAGGTAAGCTTTGTGTTCTCAAGGTTAATCCCTTGTTGTTCCACCAAACTCTTTGGGAGGTTGTTTATGTGCATGGTAAGTTTTTATAAATGATTTTATGCACTGTTATATATTTGAGACATTTGGAAATGATTTGAGGCATAATGTGTTGATATATATGTGGATGTGTTAGTTACCTACATGTGCAGGCGACATCCCTTGGTGAAGGGCATAAGGTGGCATCCCTTATATTTTTAGTATGTTGCAGACGTGCATAATGCATACTTGTCTCTGGCCAGTAGATATTGTTATTGCTTATATGCTATACTATATTTACTCAGCATTATGCAGTTTATTATTGTGTTGAACATATATTATACTTGTAAGTGAACTTGGGGAGGAGTGATCCTTCGAGAACCTTAGTTTACTGAGATTTATCAAAATCTCAACCCGTGTAGGGCACATTTTTCAAGTACTGAGATTGTTGATGCATCTAGTGGCAAGAGGTCGGCACTGAGTTTATAGCATGACATGAGACATGCATTGCTATGATATGTTGTTTATATATTCCTATGAGGCATTAGTGTTATTTGACATGTTATGTTATGTTTGTATTTGTGGAGAGCATGAAGGTTGTCTATACCTTCTTGATCAAGCATGTTATTTTGATTGGAGAACATGTACAAGTTATGCTATTGAGTAATTGTAGTTGGTCATATGGTGTAATGATATGTATTAATCATGTTGATCATTATTTTGTAATATGATTGGTATGTGAGATGGTCTAAATAAAAGGATTGCTAGGTGTCACAATTTATGCATGTAACCATTGTTTAATTCCCTTAAGATAAGATAACTTAGATGCCAAGAAAGATATGAAATAGCTTAATTAAGCAAAATACATGGTTGATACCTATTCTATGTCTTAGGTGAAGACCACTTAGTATAAGATAAAAGTGATATAGGGCAAGGGGTTGAAGTCTAAACCCTTAGCTCGAAGAGAGATATTCCATTTTGCCACTATCATGAAATATCCGGATATTGGTGATCTAATATCTGAATATCAGGTATCCAAATATGATATCCTGATATGTTCCCGGCATATATCCGGATATTCTGGACGAACAGAAGTAAAAATAAACATTTAAAAAGAAAGGCTTGTAGACCTTATAAAACTTAAATGTGGAAGGCTTAACTCCACTTCTAAAGAGTATGATGCCTTGATAAATGTTAATAAAAATAAGTGTAGTTAATATAAATAATCTAAATGTGATTGGATGTTCTAAGGTGTGTAATTGTTGAGACAATACGTTGAAAAGCGTTCTCCCATAGTTCATAATTCAAGTAGTGTGTAATTAATTACGAATGTAATTAGTAAATAAGATGATTGGAGGAACAAGTAACATAGAATGAAATTAACTTGACATGCAAGTAACTATTATAAATTAATATATAATGGAAAAAGTTATTTCATGTTTTTACATGAGCTTAATTATAAATTAAGATGATTAGCTTCCGCATTTATTTGATTAATTAGCTGCGCTTAATACCATTCTGATGTTAACAAACAGGTTCTTGAACGAGGTGTTACATTATACATGATACTTTAAAATCACAAGAGGTTAAATGATATATTTTTGTAATCACAATAATTTTAAATCACGATGAGGTTCTAGAACGAGGTGTTACATTATACGGATAAACGTTTTCCATTTTCATAATAAATGTTTATGTTTAAAATTAATTCTGTAATTAAAATAATTCAAAAAAAAATCATAATCATAACTTAAACAATATGCAGAACACTAATTAAGTCATATGTTGCTCCCACAAAGAGCCAAGTACTCCTCTTAGACCAACAAGGCTTAAAACTCAATTTATTCATGTTCAACACTAAATCGTCTTCACTTTTTATTACATTCGGAATTCTCTACTTTCTTTATGATTCTCATCTCCTATTATGTTATAGGTCTTTTTGTTAGCTTCGTATGGGTTCAAACCACGCTCAATTTAGAGTACCACAGCTCAAGTTATGAATTTTCTAAGAAAAGAGTGATGAACCCACAAGGGCTCGACGCTGATAGAGCCCGCCCGGCGCCGGAAGCGCCACGAAGCGAAATTGCTTCTGTTTTACGGTGTCAACAGCGCCAACTTGGCTCCAGCAGCTCCAAGAACAGGGAATTAACACTTGCTTTGGTATGTCGCCCACAACTTGGGTTATACGTATCCAATTGACAAAATCTTAGTCTCGTTGGAAAGTTAATAAAATGGTTTATAACTTCCATGAAGACAAAAGGATCCAAATCTATCATATAGGATATGAAAAATGGACCACAAGACAGGGTTTCCTTATATTTAGATTGGTTTCCAACCCACATCTTTTCTTTCTCTTAATTGACATTGTATAACAACTATAATACATGATTCTTGCCATTTCAAGGCTCACATGATATTCAAATAGGCTTGAAAGCCCTTTCATCATATACATATATCAATATATACATCATTTACAACTATCCAAATGAATACATATCTATGTTCCACATTTGGCAAAACTAATACATAAGTCATTCTACATATACATAACCATAACACCAATGTCTCAAGTATAACAAAAGTGGCATGGATATCCCCCATGTTCATCAAATATTCAAAGTAACATGTGAGGCATATATATACAGGTAACCAAAATGCATATCCATCAAGCAAGTAATACATCTAAATGCACTACATCTAGCATGCATATCATGACAACTATCCAGGCCTCGTGCCCTGTGATGCTCCTGCACCATCAATCCCTGTACCTGAAAAGGATTCCCATAACGCGGGGTGAGATACACGTATATATCACAGTAAGCCAGGGGTCCTTTAAGGATTCCTCTGCCCAAGCTCTCTTAAGCATAAAAACAACATGACAGATAATACATTACATACGTATGTATGCAAAATGTGCAAAAAACTATTTTATTGGCCAAAGAACACCATATGAATTACACAAGGAATCACTGTCTTGCAACATACACAGTACAAGGAATCACCGTCTTATACTAAGCATATGGAATCACCGTCTTATACCTCGCACATAGAGCATACACATACATATATCAATGCATTCATCTTCATCTAAATGCAATTCATATACTATAAAAAATCATAACTCCCTCAGAGTCTAGTGGAACTATCAAGAATTAACCCTAAGGTTCGAAAACTTACCTATTGAAGCTCCAAACCAATGCTCTCACTTTGAGTCTAAAAGCTTCCAAAAGAATCCACACTCTAGCTTCCACTAGGATGACCTATCAAAGTCATAAGTGTGGTCAACATACAATTCAAACAAAGAACATAAACTCAAATGGTCAATTACATGCATTACAAGAAATATCTTTTAAACCATTTGAGATTTTTCCCAAAATACCAAACTAAGTCTAAATAACAATCTGACTTCATTTCTACCATTTATTTAGGTTCCTTAGCGTAATTTATAAAGGGCCTAAACTACACTAATCTCAAACACCCATATCCATCAAAATATATCCAATTGGAAACCTAACAATGAACTTTCATAAAACTCAAGGGAACAAGGAGATCTTACCTCCAATCCACTCTAAATGAACCCAAAAGTGCTTTTCCAACCTCAAATGAGATCAACAACTCTCCTAATCCTTTAACCACAAAAGAGGCGCCACATCCAAAAGAAAAAATCTCTTCAACCACAAGCTTTCTAATGTCGAAGCAGTAACCTATTGGCTAAACAGAAAGAAGAACAAACACAAGGATTGCGAGAAAATACTATTTCTCTTTTCTTAATTTTATTTAACCAAAAACAACTTGATAATAATAGAGTTCTCCAAGCCTTAAATAGGCAAAATAAAATAATAAAAAAGAAAATAACTATAATCATGCACAATCAAAGGAGATAACGCACAATCAACACTCACTCAAACATAATCTAAAAATAACAAAAAGGAAAATAATTAACAATTATTGAAAAGCCCTAAACTATGGAATAAATTATAGAAAAGCCCAATCCAAGTCAGTCAGCTCGGGTGAATCATCTTCCCCCGCTAGGAAAAGATTCGCCCTCGAATCTGTTTCGTCTTCATTGATATCAACTTCTTTAGGTGGTAACCAGGCGACAACTCTTCTCGTACAATATCACCAAATTCTCTAATTAAGATTAAGACTTGTGAATATAATTCTTTGATATGCTTGATACGTTCATCTGCATTTGTATTAAATGCTTAGGAACTAGAAATATTGCGAGTTCTAAGGGAGTAAGTAGACAAAACCCATAAATTATTGCAAAAGGACTATTGCCTGCAGTTTGGTTCAATGATCGCATATGTGATCTATCATAGGAAAATTTTGTCTGATGTAACAGCAAGTCCCATTGCCCCTGATGATCTCCAATTAAACTTCTACCAAAAGCTAAATCTTTATCTCCATGGAGCATGAGGTTGTTATGCCTGTTGTCCCCAAATTTATAATATTGTTTGCAAACTAAAAACTTCTTAATGAAGGATCATTTCACATGATATCTTTGGGTAGAACTTCCTCTTTGTGAGAGATATTAGAATTTCTAATAACTGACTTTCCACCGAAATCATTACAAGAGATTTCTTCCACCTCTGGATTCTCATCGTCTTGCTCCCAATCATACTTATCATAGATAAGGAACTCATCATAAACTGGAGCTTCCACAACGGGATTCTCATCATCTTGCTCTTCATCAGATTCATCATAGATCGAGACCTTTTTGTCTTCTGTCAAGTCTCTCTGATGTCAAAGACCATTTTGACGATGTGTAACCCGTCGATAAACTCATCTGGATGAGTGGTGCCCTCGAATTTCGGGATCTCAATCTTCACCCCAATATTAGCAAAAATTGATTGATTTCCAAGTTGACTTTGTTAGTATATGGATGTCCTATAGACAATCTTTTGATTCGATTAGGACATATGTGGACCTTTTTATATTGTCGCAAATAAATAATAAGCACTCTTTATCCTATTTCATATTTTGTCTCAATATTATTGTTAACAGATTATATGAGTAATTGGATAAACCCCTTGGAATAAAATAGGTATCTGTTGAGTATCTGTGATGAGATCACGATCATGAGGATTTAAGGATATCAGATGTTTATTCCTAATTTTATGTTCCTAGTCTAGAGACACTAAGAATGGGGATCAGTAATCTCGTGTAAGACTAGCACGACTTATCTACTTGTATTCGGATACAAGGTAAAGACCTCATGAGCTACAGATATGGAGATGTCTTAGCTAAAGTCGTGGGTGGACTTATAAAGGTATAGCTCGCACTGAATAGACCCACAAAGAGACCCTATGAGGAAATCTTACAAAAGTATCATTAGAGCAGTCTCTTAGTATTTGGGTATGTCTTTCCTTAGACCATAAGTTGTCACCTAGACTGTGTTCTAGAAGGCATGTTTTGATTGTATACCTCGTCTGCCTGAAACATGGAGACTCATAGGTATACTTTTGGGCATGTCCTGAAAGAGCACAGGCCTAGGGTGATAAGCTGAAGGAATTCGTCAAATCTCTGTAAGGGATTAGGTTATCTGTAAACCGGAGAAATCGGGATGACATTTACAGGACTCGGGAATCTATGCATAGTAAAAGAGATCATGAGATGATCTTCCTTTAGAGTCAGTAAATTGAAGATTCCATATTTCGAATTAAAGCTTACCCTAAATCGCAAGGGTTGATACGTATCCTCACCCTAGGTTTAATGGGAAGGTAAACTTGATGAAAGGAAATACATACGGTAACCAAATATATGTAATAGGATGATCATGTCATTAACCTAACTAGCTCTAGGGCAACAAAGCATTGCTAGTGCTCTGTGTTGTCATTAAATGGGTTGTGGGCTTGTTGGGCCCAAGACCATTTATGTCAGTGGCTATGTTGGGCCTAATGGGTCACACACTAACACCTTATTGTCTTGATGATATAGCATTAAAGGTATTGGGCCTAATAAAGTTTGTTAGCCCAAGAAGAAGTTTGGAAGCCCACCTAAGAGGGAAAGGGCGCATGGTAATTGTAATGGGCTTGGATGGTCCAAAACATTATTCAACATCAACATCAACATCAACATCACCTTTATCCCAAATTAATTGGGGTCGGTGGTAGATTAACCCACATGAAAGATACAAAACAGTTGAAAAAAAAATACAATAAAATAAAATAAAAAATATATATATATAGATATGTATATATAAATAAATAAAAGTAAAAAAGAAAGGGACAAGGAGAAGTGGGGAAGATGAAGGGGAAAAGGACTAAAAACGGACCATCTGGAACATAGGAATAACAACGTGTCTAACCCTCCACCATGCTTATAGCTTTTCTCCATTCCGTTCTAAGACATACCGTCCGCCAATCTATATCCCACTCCATTAAATCTTGTTTTACCACTTTTTCCCAAGTAAGTTTCGGCCTACCTCTGCCTCTTTTTGTGTTGAGCTCTTGGTAATAAACTTCTGTTCTTACAGGAGCATCCAGGGGCCTTCTCATCACGTGCCCAAACCACCTCAATCTATGTTCTCTCATCTTCTTGGCTACTGGTACCACTCTGACCTTTCGTCGAATATCTTCATTTCTTATCTTATCGAACCTTGTGTAACCGCACATCCACCTTAACATCCTCATCTCTGCTACTCCCATCTTATGCTCATGTTGCCTATGTGCTGGCCAGCATTCCGCGCCATATAACATTGCCGGTCTTACTGCCGTTTTATAGAATTTTCCTTTTAACTTAAGAGGGATTTTGCGGTCACACAAAAACCCAGATGCACTGCGCCATTTCATCCACCCTGCTCTGATTCTGTGATTTACATCTCATCAATCTCTCCACCTTTTTGTAAAATGGAGCCCAAGTATTTAAAAGCATCTTTTTTGGGTACCTCTTGACCACTTAAATGCACGGGCTCTTGGTCCCCATCTCGTACTAGAGAAAACTCACACTTCAGATACTCAGTCTTGCTTCGACTTAATGTGAATCCTTTGGATTCCAATGTGCTTCTCCACAATTCAAGTTTTCTATTAACACCCTCCTTGCTCTCATCAATAAGCACAATATCGTCTGCAAAAAGCATACACCATGGCACTTCCTCTTGAATATCTTTTGTTAGTTCATCCATAACTAAGGCAAAGAGATAAGGACTTAGAGCCGACCCTTGGTGTACACCTACCGTGATAGGAAAATTACTTGATTTTCCGTTACAAGATTTTACACATGTAGTAGCCCCATCATACATATCCTTGATTGCTTTTACATACTTTGATGGAACCTTTTTCTTCTCCAGAACCCACCATAAAACTTTCCTTTGAACCCTATCGTATGCTTTCTCAAGGTCTATGAACACCAAATGCAAGTCCTTCTTCTTTTCTCGGTATCTTTTCATTAGTTGTCGCATCAAGAAAATGGCTTCCATGGTACATCTTCCTGGCATAAATCCAAATTGATTTACAGAAACCTTGGTATCTCTCCTCAAGCGATGTTCAATAACCCTCTCCCACAACTTCATAGTATGGCTCATTAGATTAATGCCTCTATAGTTTGAACAATTCTGTATGTCTCCCTTATTTTTGTAGATAGGAACAATCATACTTTTCCTCCATGCATCAGGCATCTTATTTGTTTGGAGAATCTTATTGAAAAGATTGGTCAACCATTTTATTGCCACACCCCCAGGCCTCTCCACACTTCAATAGGGACACCATCAGGCCCCAAGGCTTTATTAGTCTTCATCCTCTTTAAAGCCTCCTTAACTTCATGTGTATTAATTCTGCGAACAAATCTTCTATTCATATCATCATACGCATCCTCCAAGTCCACCTCGCTTGTATCTCCCCATTAAACAGCTTGTTGAAGTAGTTCAACCATCTTTCATTTACATCTTCATCTCTCACCAGAAGTTTTTGATTTTCATCCTTGATGCATCTAACTTGGGTGAGGTCTTTACTTTTCTTATCCCTTATCTTTGCAAGTTTATAAATACCTCTTTCACCATCCTTTCTCCCAAGATTTTTATACAACTCATCGAAAACCTTGCCTCTAGCTTCTCGCACAACTTTCTTTGTATTTTTTCTCGCCAATCTAAACTTTTGCAAGTTCTCTTCACTGGGACTTTTATGCAAAGATCTAAAGCACTCCTTCTTATGTTTAATTTCCTCTTGCACCTCTCCATTCCACCACCATGTTTCCTTTGTATGAAATCCATTTCCTTTGCTTTCTCCCAACACCCTCCTTCCCAAATTTTGAATACACTTAGCGATCTCATTCCATATTGCATTTACTCCTCCATCAAACTCCCAAGGTCCTTCATGCAACATTCTTTCATTGAACTCTCTCTCTTTTCCCTCCTTAAGCTTCTACCACCTTATCCTCGGGTTCTGAGCCGTCTTCTTCAATGTAAGTACTTTGTTGAACCGAACATCCAAGACTACCAGCTTATGTTGCGTAGCGACACACTCTCCAGGGTAGACCTGACAGTCGATACAAGAAGTTGTATCTTCTCTTCTAGCCAGAAAGAAATCAATCTGACTACGATTTTGGCCATTATGATAAGTGATTAGGTGTGACTCCCTTTTTCGGAAAAAGGTGTTCACTAACATCAAATCGTAGGCTAGTGCAACATTCAAGATATCTTCTCCAGTCTCGTTTCTCGTCCCATAGCCAAAACCTCCATGGATTCTATCAAAACCTCCATTGCTTTTACCAACATGACCATTTAGATCTCCTCCTAAGAAAATCTTCTCCTCTCGAGGTATTCCCCTCAAAACCTCCTCCAAGTCTTCCCAAAATTGGCATTTATCAGTTGGTTGCAATCCAACTTGGGGTGCATACACACTGAGGATATTCAGGATTAAATCACCCACAACAAGCTTAACCAGAATAATCTTGTCGCCTTTCCTTTTGACGTCCACAACTTTATCTCTGAAACTTTTATCGATCATAATTCCAACACCATTTCACCTCTTGTTAGTACCTGTATACCATAACTTGAAACCAGTTCCATCCACTTCCTTGGCCTTTTCTCCAGCCCACTTAGTTTCTTGCAAACAAACAATATTCACTTTCCTTCTAGCAAAAACATCTGCCAACTCCCTCAATTTACCCGTTAAGGTTCCTATGTTCCAGCTTCCCAATCTCATCCTTAACCCTGGGCTATGCTTGTCCGCCACGCTCGCCCATCTGCGTGTTGGGACCCTGGCATACTTCTCACCAAATCTGGATGAAGACCTGGCGCCTTGCCTTGGGGCAAGGACCCTAGCCCACTTTTCACTACACCGGTCCAAGACATTATTAATTAATTTAATTAGTTAAATTAATTATCAAATATGTATATTTAGAATTCAAATTTAGAATTTAAATTTTGAATTTAAATGTTTGAACGTTTGAATTTAAATGTTTGAATTCGAATTTGAATTGGCTATGAAAAGTTGTTTCATAACAAAAGAATAAGATAAGATCTTGTTGGAACAAATCCCTAATATCAAGAGGAGATATTTGAGCATCATCCAAGGTTGTTTGGGGCGCTGATTTGGGTTGTTATGAGTGTCATTTAGTCAACCAAATAAGCTCCAAATCAGATTTGGTTGGTTGAGATAATAAGTGAGTAAGTTGGTTCAAATTTGAATGCAACTACTCAATGTATTTGGACTGCATTGTGGACCAAAGGGGTGCACCATATGACTGGCCATATGATGGTCATTAGGTCAGAATTTTGACAAGGTTAAGACCTAGTCTCATGAGGATTAAAAGATAGGTTGTTGGGAAAATTTGAATTGTAACAACTCCACCTTTTTCTACCTTGGTGTGTGCCACTTTGATCAGATTTTTAAGTGAAAAATCTGACTTGAATGCTTAGACTCTCTCATCTCTTTTGGTAATCCTTTTGTTAGGTTTTTCTTAAGAGAGTTTTGAAGAATATCCTAGACACTTCTCATCAATTCCATGCACCACTTTTGTGAAGTTTTAAGCTGAAAATTTCACTCATCTAAACACATTAACCTTGCCTCCTCCTCCATCTATTGAACGCCTAGCCAGCCTTCTTAGTGGTGTTTAATTGGTGGCTTTTCAAGAAGGGTTCTTGCATCTTGACGTAGGGTGGTGTGGATCAACCTTAGAGGGTTTGAACCCTTTCAAACCTTACATTGATCACCTTGGAGTTTTAATCACGAACAAGGTATATCATTACGTCCTAAAGTACATATCTTGATTGGCATGTGTGTTTCCGCTTTTGAAAAATTTTGTTTTCATCCTCACATGCCTACGACCTTCAAGGCCATTTTCTCTCAGACTTCATCCTCGTCGCTCCTGGTTCCAGTTCCAGAATGGGTTTTCGCTCCTTTCTTCCTCATGAGATGATCTTTCAGATTCTCTCCCTTTATCTGACTCGTCCAACTATGTTTGGGCAAACAGTTATTCGAGCTCCTGAATTCGTCTACCTCGTTCTGCCATTGTAGTGGCCATTGCTACAATTGTGGCGTCTCCCGCGTCGATGTGTGGTTGTTCGTCGTCGCCGTTAAGGGTGTGAATACGCCATTTACCACCGCCGTCGCCTTGACCCTGTCGTCAACGACCTCGACCTTGACCGCCATTGTTCTGTTCAACTATTTATGTGACAACCAAAGCTCTGATACCAAATAATGTCGAAGCAGTAACCTATTGGCGAAACAGAAAGAAGAACGAACACAAGAATTGCGATAAAATACTATTTCTCTTTTCTTAATTTTATTTAACTAAAAATAACTTGATAATAATAGGATTCTCTAAGCCTTAAATAGGCAAAATAAAATAATAAAAAAGTAAATAACAATAATCATGAGCAATCAAAGGAGATAAACGCACAATCAACGCACATTTAAACATAATCTAAAAATAACAAAAAGGGAAATAATTAACAATTATTGAAAAGCCCTAAACTATGGAATAATTTATAGAAAAGCCTAATCCAAGTCAGTAGCTCGGGTACATCACTTTCAAGATATTTGAAATTGTGGATATGTTTGTATTAGAATTCTAAACACTTTATTAGTTGGAACTTTGTTGATTCAATAACTAATGAAGGAATTAGAAACCAAGCTTGGAAGGCGATGGAGGTCACAGGTAAGGAAGAAGACACGAAGGGAAGAAGAGAAATGGAATGCTTTTTGAATTGAAACATAAGATATTTTGCTAAATATCCGATGCACTTAGGGGGCGTTTGGTACAAGAGAAATATTTTTTGACTGAGAAAAAAATATTACGAAAAAATTGGTAGGAACTGATTTTTTCCGGGTAAATTACAAAAAAGTGTTTGGTTGACCAAAATTTTTCCGGGATAATTTGATTAAGTTTTCTGAGTTGTTGTTTAGTTGATTGTAAAATAATAGTAGGAAAATAAGGTTATTTTACAATAATAACCCCATTTACAAAAATGGGATTATTAACCACAGAAAAAAACAGATTCGAGTACCATACGTGAGGCACTTGAATTGAAATATGGGATGTTCTTCATAGCAACCGCTTCAATATCTCTTTCATCAAACTACGACCGAGTGGTACTTCAGATGGCGTCTGCTGTGAAGACATTGTTGTTGCCGTTGTTCACATAGACACCAAAGGTGTAGACACCACCTTTCAAGTTTAGTCCTCTGTGAGTCAACTTTTAGCTTCTGTCATGTTTTGCTATCTTTGTTGCATGCTTCATGTGGAGTCGATAAGGGTGAGATGCTTTCAATAGTGTTTTTTTTGTTTATTTTTGTTAGCCTTCCAGCTTTCATGTTGAAGCTTTGTGAGGCGATTTTGGTCCTTTCTTTCACGGTTCTATTTGCACATCCCCAGGAAAAAATGTATTCCACATATTTGAAGGACATCGCCATTCTTGAGCGTACATAATTATACAAACAAAAGAAAACAACCGACAATATTTTAACCCAGTAAACTTCCCCTTTTTTGGATACCAGATGTGACATAAAAGTTTTCCTAACTTTGCTTTCTCGGTAGACCAATTAAAATCCACGTAACAAACACCCCCTTAAAGTCAATTCACTAAGTGGTATTCTTATTAGTTCATCTCGTTCATTTAACTTATCAAACTAATAATAACTTGTCACAAAAAATATTTTATGATGTTTTACTCAATTATTTTAGAGTTTCGGGTAATTTTTGCGTGCTAACAATTATTTTTAAAACTCACATTTTTTTGAATTTTTTTCAAACATATTTTATTTTTATCTAATTAGATTTTTAATCTCGTTAGAACCTTAATCTTAAGATTATTTCACTAATCATATTATAATTCCATATTACACAGATTAGTTAGGGTTATTATATATTAACCGTAATACGTATTATAAATACCACCGCATACCGTAATTGTTGCGCCTGCATTACAGAAGATGCCCTCCTTTCCATGGGTTTCATAGTTTCAGTACATTTGAATATTTTCATGTCCTACTAGTTTTAAATATCGGAGTAAATATCCTTTTTGATCCTCAACAAATTTCACGATACCCGTTTTAGTTTCTAGCAAATAAAAAGGCTAATCGTAGTCTCTAAGAAATTCAAAATGTACCCATTTAGTTTAGTTAAGATCGTGTTTCCTCACAAATTCAAAAAAATCTATATTAGTCTCTAAAGGAACTAAAATGGGTCCATTTTGAATTTCTTAGAGAATAAAGCGGACATCGTTAAATTTGCTGGAAGAAGATGATATTTAGTCTAAATATTATATTATGCTAATGAGTTTTAAACATCTAAGTAGGTAACAAGTGTAGATGGACGATGGAAACAAAGCACGGGAAAACAGCGTCGTATACATGGGTAATATTTCTCCTTTTACAGCTTTTGTTTGCAATGTAAGTATGCCTGTAATTTTTTTTTTCATCAGTATAAAACTCTAGGTCCTGGGTCCTGGCCACACTATGATATGTCTGCGAATATCCCAATATTAGATGTGGCAATAGCTTATTGCCTTATTCTAAACCCATTGGAGGTTAGGTCAATGTTTCATGAGTCACATTAGATTGTTGGTGAGTGTTTCTAGAAAGGCTTTTGAAATTTTGCTCAAATTTAATTTGCAACTGCATTTTAAAAGACTGAAAATATCAGTTTGGTTTAAAAGGACATTTTTGGGAATTATGACCTCTGTAATATATCTTTTGAGGATGTTAGATAATCATTTCGCTCTAAATTTGCATTGCTAGTTTAGCAGCCAGTGCATTACTAATTTATCTGTCAGCCTTTTGCTTTTATTATATAGTTGCTATACTTATGGTTTGTAACATGATGTGTGTCAGCTACTTCTATTGCATCACTTCGGCATAAGATGATAAACAAATGCAAGGGTAGGGCAAGGAGGGTGAGCTTTAGAGCAATGATAAAGTTGTTCCTTGAAACTGAAAAGTTACGGATTTGAATTCAGGAAAAGCATCTTTGCAGAAATGTAAGGATAAGGCTTAGCATGATTGACCTTCACATCTACCTTTGCAACTTGGGGATGGGGTTTTCTGTTGTTATTAGATTATAAACATATAATTAATTGTCAGACAGATGCCAAGGAAGTTAAAGTTATATATTTTATGAATTAAGCCTGTCGTATTACAAGTAGGTAGCAGAAACAAAATATAAACAAAATATAAACAAAACATAATCACATTATAAAATAATATTAGGAATAGTTATACAGACATGATCATGTGAAGTTCTTGACTTTAGGAATAATAAACTTGTTCAATGAAAGGGATGGTCTACCTAAACCACCAACTTGCTAAAAGAAATAATTAGAGAGGCTTTCTGTCACGCTTCTTAGTATTACTGTAATCTGATAACAAAAAACAATGGCGTTCCTTTTTGTTTGACTTTTGGAGCTGAATTTCCTTGGCACCATTCACAGCTAGTGTACCCAAAAGAAAAAAGAGAGGCTAAACTCCATACTTGCTGGAATGCTTATGCTGATTATACAGAACAGTAGGTTGCAAGGTAGCAGCAATATGAGTTGAGAGTGAAATGGCAGAAACTGCAGTATTGTTTGCCCTGAAGCAAGTACAACTGTCACAACTCCTAAATGATGAAACAAATCTTCTGAGAGGAGTCCATAAAGGTTTTTCAGACATCAAAGATGAACTAGAAAGCATTCAAGCCTTCCTCAAAGATGCAGATAGAAGGGCAACAGATGAAGCAGACACCAATGATGGAATAAGAACTTGGGTGAAGCAACTCAGAGAAGCATCTTTTCGCATAGAAGACGTCGTTGATGAATACCTCTGGTTGATGCACAAGGCACATCATCCCAGATCTACAGCTTTAGTCTGCATGATTGCAACCTTAATACCCCGTCACAGGATAGCTTCTGAGATTCAGGACATTAAATTGTCAGTTTGTGGAATCAAGGAAAGAAGTGAAAGGTATAACTTTCAAGTTTCACATGAACAAGGATCAAGCAGGTTTGATCCTCGATTGGCATCCCTTTTCATTGAAGAAACTGAAATTGTAGGATTTGAATCCCCAAGAGAAGAATTGATTGGTTGGTTATTGGAAGGTGCAGCTGAGCGCACAGTGATTTCAGTAGTTGGAATGGGGGGTCTTGGAAAAACCACTCTTGCCAAGTACGTTTTTGATAGTCAAAAGTTAAGAGGGCACTTTGATTGTCGTGCTTTCATCACAGTTTCTCAATCATACACTGTGAGAGGGTTATTGATAGTCATGATGGAGCAGTTTTGTAAAGAGACTAAAGATCCTTTTCCGCAGATGTTACGCGAAATGGATGAGAAGTCACTAATTACAGAAGTGAGGCTATATCTGCAGAATAAGAGGTATTTGATATTCTTTGATGATGTATGGCAAGTAGATTTTTCAGACCAGGTTGAATTGGCCATGCCTAATAACAACAAAGGTAGTAGGATTGTGATCACCACTAGAATGATGCATGTCGCAGAGTTTTCCAAGAAATCCTTTCTTGTTCACGTTCACAACCTTCAACTTTTGCCTCCAAACAAAGCATGGGAACTCTTCTGCAAGAAGGCATTTAGATTTGAGATTGATGGGCGTTGTCCAGCAGTGCTTGAGGCTATGTCAATTGAAATTGTTCAAAGATGCAAGGGGCTACCTCTGGCTATTGCGGCCATTGGTGGTCTATTTTCAACAAAATCTAAAACCATCTTTGAATGGCAGAAAGTGAGTCAAAATCTGAGCCTGGAGTTGGGGCGAAATGCCCATTTAACTAGTCTAACAAAGATTTTATCTCTTAGTTATGATGACCTGCCTTACTATTTGAAACCATGCCTTTTTTATTTTGGTATTTATCCAGAGGACTACTCCATTAGTCGTAAGAGTTTAACTCAACAATGGATAGCTGAAGGGTTTGTTAATTCTGAGGAAAGAAGAACTACGGAACAAGTTGCAGAGGAGTACTTGTCTGAGTTAATTCATAGAAGTCTGGTTCGAGTTTCCAAAGTGTGCTTTGATGGGAAAGTTAAAATTTGTCAAGTTCATGATTTATTACATCAAATGATCATTAGAAAAATGAAGGATTTGAGATTTTGCCATGTTGTGCATGAGAATGATCAATCAGTTGCAGTTGGAATAAATAGACGCCTATCTATTGGGGCTAATTCCAACCATTTGTTGAAGAGCACTAGCAACTCACACATTCGTGCTATTCATGTTTTTGAAAAAGGTGGATTGCTTAAGCCTTTCATGGGTAGATTATCTTCAAAGTGTAGGATTTTGAAAGTACTCAACTTCGAAGGTACATCGTTGAATTATGTTCCTAATAATTTGGGGAATCTTTTCCACTTGAGGTACATAAACCTAAAGAATACAAAAGTACAGGTTCTTCCTAAATCTATTGGTAAGCTACAGAACCTAGAGACCTTGGATATAAGACAAACCCTCGTGCGTGAGTTACCAAGTGAAATAAACAAGCTCACAAAGCTGCGACATCTTCTTGCTTGCCATCGAAACTACGAAGCTGGTTATTCTCTTATGGGCTTTACAACTGGTGTGCAGATAGAAAAAGGTATTAAAAACTTGACTTCCCTGCAAAATCTTTACTATGTGGAGGTAGATCATGGGGGCATAGACCTCATCCAAGAGATGAGAATGTTAAGACAGTTAAGAAAGCTAGGCATAAGGAATGTACGGAGAGAATATGGGGATGCACTATGTGCTTCAATGGTAGAGATGAAACACCTTGAATTACTTAATATCACTGTAATAGCTGAGGATGAATTCATTGACTTGGACTCTATATCATCCCCTCCCCAACTTCGGCGGCTTCATTTGAAAGCTAGATTAGAGAAGTTGCCTGATTGGATTCCAAAACTTGAGTATCTTGTTAAGCTAAGGCTGTGTTTATCCATGTTGAAAGATGATCCACTAGAATCACTGAAAAACTTGCCGAATCTACAGCAGCTCACTGTGTCGGACAATGCCTATGATGCTGAAATTTTGCATTTTCAAAATGAAGGGTTTCCTAAGTTGAAGGTATTGAAACTCATTCGTTTGAATAGAATAAATTCCATTCTTATAGACAAAGGAGCTTTGCTTTCTCTTCAAGCTTTGAAATTTGTCAAAATCCCCCAGTTGAAGAAGGTCCCCTCTGGCATCAAACCATTGAAAAATCTTCAAGTTATTGACTTCCATGATATGCCAGCTGAATTTGTTGAGAGCATTGATCCTAAAAAAGGGCAAGACTACTTCATTATCAAGCATGTTCCCCTTGTAATTATTCGTCGCTGGATCGGTCCAAGATATTTTGACAATGAAATCCAAACTATTCACTCGTCCTCTTCAGAGTCATAAACATATTGACAATGCTTTGGTGTCAAGCAATCTTTAAAATATATGAAGGTACGGTTTCCTCCAACCATACAGTGCTTCTCTTATATATATTTAGTAGTGAAAATGCTTAGCACCAATCCTATGTTGTCCCTTTTGGGTTCCTTTTGTCTTTTGCTTTGGGGCTTCAATCTTCAATTAACATAAATAATTTTTTCTACACACATCATTGGATTCAACTATATAACTTTTTTACATTGACAGTGTATTTATGATGTTTGTTGATAATTGGAATTTTTGAAAGTCTTGAGAATCATCTTTGTGGCTTTCTTTGTACTACAAATAGCATATTGATATCTTTATGTAAATTGGTTTGTTTCCTCTTTTTATATGGACAGAATTCCATATTCTGCCTCCAAATAAAATGTATCCTTTAAATCACAGTTTTAAAATGGAATACATGGTTTATGATGACCGAATGATTTTAGCTTTTCATTTCATTTCATTTTTTTTCTTTCGTGGTGTTTATTGCAGGTTGTGGGAGTTGCTCTTTCAAGCTTGTAATCAAGACTTCTTCATTTGAATGGATATTTTCATTTTCCTAATGTAGACAAATGTAATTTCTTTGTTGTAACTGTATTTGTTGCTTGCCAATCATGTTGTCTATGTTGTAAATTTTAGGTTGCCTCCTTTTGGTTTTCGGAGGCAAATGCATTGTCTTTGTTTGCTGTGGAATTATTCTTTGGAGCTTGTAATCAAGACTTATTCATCATTTGAATTGACATTTTAATTGTATTGTTACATTACATAAGAATTGACGTTTTAACCAGTGGCAGATGTGGACAAGCCTGATTGAATAACAACTCTCCCAGGTTTTCTAGAAGGAACACCACGAACCACCTATTGTTGAATCTATATAATGTGGTGACCATTTGTCTTGTTTTAAATTATATGATCATGACCCCTGTCTTAGCAATGTCTAGCAAACCCAGCAAACATGAGATTTAACAAACAACCGTGAAACTCCTTACAAGGTTACAAAAATTCGCCAAAGTGCCTTAATGATTCACCATATCAAAAGTACAAATCTTGTAAGAGTGAAACAATCCACAATTCCCACCACAAACAATAGTACATACAAAAGGCTGAAATAACGCTTACAATGGCATATACGTAGCAGAAAGAGAAATAACACCTTCTTCCTTAGCCCTTTAATATACCAAAAGAAAAAAAGAAGATATCTAAATAACACCATTCATCGTATAGCTCCAGAACACTCAGTATACCCGTTGTTCTGCATGACAAAGAAAAGAAAGGGTCACTCTGGTCACTAAGGGAATAAGAAACAAAGTGACCAACAAAAGAAAAATAAGTAAATGCAGAATCAAACATTCAATATAGTTTGTAAACATATTAAGGCAATATGGACACATTTCATAAACGAATAATAAGAAGTCAAATGATTCCTTTTAAAAACATATATAATTATAAAGTTATTCAAGATATTTAAAAATTTGAAACGAACAGCAACCTTGACAATTTGCATCAACAAACTACATATTAAGTCTACTTGCATCAAAATAAAAATGTAGAATTGTCCAAGGCAGATGATAATAGCTGAACTACGTGGTAAGAGGATAAAGAGTACCTTCATATGTGAATGACTGAATAGCTGTACCAAACATTCTATTTGATAGATACAAAAGGCACATGTTTGATGACCCAATACTTGGATCCATGATTTGGATCAATGCTTTGGATGAACTCATGGGGCATATAAGTCAAATACAATGTTTCAAGGTTTTCAAGTAGGTGGAAGCTAGAGGGAATCTCCTTTAGTTGAGGCATGCGCATCAATTGCATTCGATCAAGAGCAGGTAAAGCTCCATTGTCTATAACAATAGAATTCACATTATTCAACTCTATAAGATATAGTCTCTTTAATTTCTGAAATCCCACTTCAAAATGCAACATTTCACCAACATACGCATCACATGTAATTGAGAGACGCAGCAAATTTGGCAGATCCTTAAGTGACTTCAGGGGATCATCCTTCAACTTGGAATATCGGAATGACAACCTAACAAGAAGCTCAAGCCTTGGAACCCAATTTGGCAACTCTTCTAAGCCACCAAACAAGTGAAGTCTTCTAAGTTTAGGGAGAGATGAAATAAACTGCAAATCTATGATTTCATCTTCACTTATTGCACTAATATAAAGAGATTCAAGGCAGATCATCTCCTTTATTGAGTCACACAGCGCGGTTCGGAATTCTCTCTTCACATTCTTTAAGCCTAACTTCCTTAACTGTCTCAACTTTCTTAGCTCTGTTATTAGGTTTAATCCACCATGGTCTGCCTCCACATGACAAAGCTTTTGTAGAGATGTCAAGTTTCCAATACTTCCCTTCAACCGCACTCCAGTTTCACCACTAAAACCTAAAGTCACACCTCTGTAGTAAACTAAAAGATGGCGTAACTTTTTAAGCTTGTTTATCTCACTTGGTAAGTCATGCACTTGTGTTTCTTTCAGATCCAAGGTTTCTAGGTTTTGAAGTTCACCTATGGATTTTGGAATGATCTTAATATTTGTTTTCCTCAAGCTCAAGTACCTCAAGTGAAAATTACTCCCCAAATCATTAGGAACATAACTCAATGATGACCCTTCCAAATCCAACACTTTCAAAAGCTTAGATTTTGCAAAGAATCCACTCAAAAATTGATCTGGCAATTCACTTGCTGCTTCAAACATATACATGGACCGGAACTTGCAATTCACTTGTGCAATCCATGCAAGAACATCACAGGAACTAGTTGCTATGGCCAAGCGTCGAGTTGTTGCATCAACGGTTGGTTGATCATCTTCACGAACAACACGACAGAAATTTAAGTCCTTCATTTTTTTGATGACCATATCACGTATGAAATCATGGACTCGGCAACTTGATGCTTTACCATCATAGTTATTTTTGGAGACTTGAACCAAGCTTCTGTCGATCAACTCTTTCAAGTACTTTTCTGCAACTTGCTCCAAAGTTTTTCCCTCCTCATATATGACAAACCCTTCAGCTATCCATTGCCTAACCAATCTCATGCACCTGATGGAGTAGTCCTCTGGATATATTCCAAAATACAAGATACATGATTTCAAATAGTAAGGCAAGTCATCATAACTGAGGGCTAAAATTCTAGTTAAACTAGTTAAATGGGGATTTCTCTCTAGTTCAAAACTAAGGTTTTGGCATAATTTTATCCATTCAAACACAGTTTTGTCTTTTGTTGACATAAGACCTCCAATGGCCACAATTGCAAGGGGTAACCCCTCACATTTTTTAACAATCTCCTTGGACATTTCTTCCAGCTCTGATGGACAATTTCCATTAAAATCAAGATGAAATGCTTTCTTGCAGAAGAGTTCCCATGCTTTATTTTCAGGCAAGGGTTGCAACTTTAGTACTTGAACATGGGAATCTTTCTTACAATAATTGGCAACTTCCAAGTTCCTGCATGTGATCATTATCCTACTTCCCATTTTGTTATCAAGTGTGGCAAGTTTGATCTCATCCCAAAAATCTACTTTCCATACATCATCAAAGAAGATTACATACCTCTTTCCCTGCAGGTAATGCCTCACTACAGAAAGGAGTGACATCTTGTCCATTGTGTTTATTCCTTGAGGAAGAGGCTCCTCAGTCACCTTGCAAAACTCTTTCATCAAGTTTTTCAACAAGCCTTCTATTGAATTTGATTGAGAAACTATGATGAATGCATGACAATCGAAGTGCCCTTTCACTTGCTGGTTCTCAAAAACATTTTTGGCAAGAGTGGTTTTTCCAAGTCCCCCCATTCCAACAACAGAAATCACGGTGCGCTCTGTTGCTCCATCCACTAACCAACCAACAAGTTCATCCCTTGGGTTTTCGAATCCAACAATTTCAGCTTCTTCAATGAAAAGGGAAGCCAATCTAGGATCATTCCATATTCCACTGCTGCTTGATCCTTGTTCATGTGAAGACCGCTGAAACTTGTAACTTTCACCTCTTTCTTTGATTCCATTAACAGAAAATTTGATGTCTTGAATCTCAGATGCAATCCTATGACGATGCTTCAAATTTTTGATCACGTGAACAATCTTTTGGAGTGAGGCTAAGCATCCATGATGATTGATTCTCTGTGCAACATACATGATGTATTCATCAATGACATCTTCTATGTGAAAAGATGCTTCTCTGAGTTGCTTCACCCACGTTTTTATTCCTTCGTTGGTGTCTCCTTCATCTCTAGCTCTTCTGTCTGCATCCTTCAAGAAGGCTTGGATGCTCTCAAGTTCACCTTTGATAGATGTGAAGTCATTTGTGACCCCTCTGAGCAAATTCGCTTCTTCTACTAGAAGTTGGCACAAATGCTGCACAACAAAAGATACTGCAGTTTCTGCCATTTCATTTCATTTCATCTCATCATAATAGCTTGCTGTTTCTGCAACTGAAGCTACTATGATGATGCTTTGGTGATTTTTGGGTACTGCAGTTTTTAATCATGGAAATGTGTTGATGAATGATATGAAAATATTTTTCTAGAGTGTGCGTACCATTATTTTTAACTTTGTCAGGTCTATGTTTAATTAGTATTCTATTGCCTGCAGGTCAAGTTGATGTGTTAGACTGTTAGGTGGATAGTTATCTCATAAAAGAAAGTTCGTTTCTTGTTTTGTTTTGTTTTTTTTTTTTTTTTTATGAGTGTTTAGGTGTTCATTTTGCTACATCCACCCATTTGATAAATGATAAGATTAATTAATATACATACAGATGTATGACTATATATTATCAGCCCATATATTATAATTCCCTACAATTGTCATAAGTTAAAAATAAATTCATAAGAAATTTATAAATTCTTAGATCACTAACAAATTTTTAAATCACTAACAATTTTTTAATTCACTAATCATTTTCTTAACCATAAGTAAATTCCTAAGTCACTAACAATTGTCTAAGTTACTAACAGATTCCTAGGTCATTAATAATTTTCTAAGTCACTAACATATTTCTAGGTCACTAGTATAACATATCTATTATTGTATTTAAAAAATAGAGAAATTAGATATTAAAACTTACTTGATTGGCATAGCTTTATTGCACAAAAAACTTAAAGAAAAAAATCTAGAGAGAAGTCAGAGTAAATTTTTCGAAAGAAGGTAGAGAGATGGTGTAAAAGAAAAAAGTGAAATTTTTGTGGTATTTTCTAACATCCCGGGTGCTGACGAGGGCTAGGAGTATAATAGCCCAACTTAATTAATTAGTAAATCTAGTGTAATTAATTAATTAACCATGTTTTACTGGGTAAAATTAAGTATAATGCTTAATTAAATGAATCTGAGTCACTTTGGAGTTAAAAAGTGTACTCAGTGAAAATTAAAGGGTATAAATGGGTACTGGTGAAAGTGCCCAAAATATAAAAATAAAAATAGTAATATTCCTAGAATAATATTCCAGACTTTTGGGTAAAGTTTGGTAATTAATGGAGTGGAGTAGATAGACGAACCAATACCCACATGTTACCACTTAACCTATGTTAAGTGATAAAGTAACCAAAAAGAACCCAAATCCCCCCATTTCCCCGTCGACGCCAGAATCAGAGAAAAGAAGAGAGGAAGAAGAAGGAGAAGGAGGGAAAGGGAGGAAGAGAGAGAGAGAGCAAATCTCAACCATTTTGAGTGATTCCAAAGCCTAAACCACTCCAAATCTCCTCCTCTTTCATAATCCTAGCTTTGTTTTGAGTGGGGAGCATTGTGGAGAGAGATATTACCTCTCAAAAATTCGGCCCTTTGGTGAAAATTGGGGTTTTGGGAAGTTCTACCTCCATGGGAGCTTGAGGAACACTCCCATCATTGTTGTGCAACCATTGGTGGTAAGATTTAAACCCTTGAACCTCATGATTCCTTGAAATTTGCATGGGTTAGGGTTTATGAATAGTAAATTGGGATTTTGATGAAATGTAGTTAAATTAGCTATGTTCTAGGAAGAATGGAGCTTAGAGCATGTTATGGAAAATGCTAGGAATGTCATTTAATCGGTGAAAATGAGCTTAGATAGCTAAATGAGCATACTTGTAAAATGGCAAGAATATGATGCTTGATATTGGATTTCTTGCATTGTTGATAAATGGTATGGCTTGGTTGATTGATGATTGGATCCTTGTGATGTCTAGGATCGAGACATTTGGACCAACCGTGAGTGATCAACCATTGGAGCAAGCTATGGAGCTTGATTAGCTCCATTGGATAGGTGAGTTCATGCTTATGTTGGTATGAATTGTATAGCTTGGTTGATAGCTATGAGATGTTATTGGATGCAAAATGTGTTGATTGCATTAAACCTTGTGTAGGTTTTGTTTGAGAAGTGAAGTATTGTAATTGACTGACTGTGGAACCTGTTGGTGGTGAACAAAGGTCAAGTTGAAGCTTGAGGTAAGCCTTCGGACCTTGGGTGTAATTCCCTTGACTGTTCTACCAAGCCCTGAAAGGGTAGAGGTTGTGATTGTGTATATAAATGCAATAAAATAGTGTAATGCTTTGTTATACGTATGTGTATGCATTTGGTGTGGCATAGGATGGTGTTTCCCTATGTTGGTATGTTGCATGACGATGCGTAAATCATACTTGGTAGTTAGCTGGCCAGTAGGACTATTTGCATCTGAGTTTCCTTAGGACAGCTTGAGAGCTCGAGGGATTTCTCCTGGAGATGTATTGCACTTTGCATAGATATGTATTTACTGCATTATTATTGTTATTGCTATTACACTGATATGGAACTGTGGGGTGGAGAGATGCTCCAAGGACCCCTGGTTTACTGGATATATTCGTATATCTCACCCCGTGTTGTGGGGACCCCCTTTCAGGTAAGGATGCTGCAGGAGCCTCTGGTGGCAAGTGGCCATATCTGGATTATGCATGAGATGTGGCATTCCTTTTGAGTTTATGCATGCCTTTTGTAGTTGACATGTATAGGAGTTTATTTTGAAAGCCCTTGGTCATTTGTATGCCTTGATTCATTGAATGAACTTAGCCTATGCTCATGCCTTTGGTTACACCTTTTGTTGATGGGAGCCAAGGGAATGATCATAGTGTTTTGTAAGCTAAGTTCTATGATTTGTAAAGGATATGTAAAGTAAACGATGTCTCTTTGAGATTCAATATATGCATGCTTGTGATGTATTGAGTTGTTGAATTGGTTGGGCTGAAAATCAATTAGGTACCCTTTGTTTAAATTGGTAAACGATGAGAAAACAAAGGTCATGCTGCCCAAATTCTAGCTAAATCTCATGAGTAGAGGTTGGATGAGTGCTAGGATTTAGTTTGGGGGCATAGACAATTGGGGTTGGTAATGGGGATGCACCTTCCCCTAGGATTGGAGTTGAAAAATGTGGGAATTAGAATTCCCTGGCAGCGCGCTGAAGCGCCCAGGAGCGCGCCCAAGCGCCCTGCTGCCCCTGCGAGTGCCAATGCATTCTGCCTCCTCGCGCTGGAGCGCCCAAGTGGGGGCTTAAGCGCCCAGGATTGCGCGCTGGAGCGCCCTGGCTCGCGCTTAAGCGCCCTCTGCTGCAGAAAGATGGGATGCTTACTGTCCCCTCGCGTTTTAGCGCCCATTGTGGGGCTTAAGCGCCCAGGGTTGCGCGCTTGAGCGCCCTGATGCGCGCTTAAGCGCCCATTCACATTGAAATACCTGATGCTTCCTGCCTCCGTGCGCTTAAGCGCCCAGGTGGAGGCTTTAGCGCCCGATAGCGCGCGCTTGAGCGCCCGGTAGCGCGCTGAAGCGCGCTGGGCCTGTGACCAACACTCTCTTGTGTTGCTCCAAATTGTCCTAACTTGGGCTACAGTGCTCCGATTTGAGCACGGTTTGAAGCCACAGGTAGCTAATGAAGAAACCTACAATATAGTAGGAGTATTGAACTAAACAAGAAGTAAATTAAAGGTTTAAAAATGGAAAATGAACATGATGTTAAGCTTAATTTATCTGTTTCCGCAAGGTAATTTGGTTATGATCACGAAATGGGGTATTATAAGTTCGGTACGTTTTAAAATGAAAAATTTATCCGGATTTTAATTGAACCCATGTGATTGTAACTGCGCTTAATATCATAATGCGATGTTAACAAACCGGTTCTAGAACGGGGCGTTACAAGGAGTGATCACCGGTGATAAAGGACACGGACAAAGAACGACTCATAACAGGCTTCCAGCAGAGGATTACATGAATGAATTGAATTGACACCCGAAAGAGAGAGATTTCAAAGACTGTACAAGTATGAGACTGCACAGTTGGGGATAGCTTATAAGAATTAATTGATACTACTTATACTAACAAGATGCATTTACTTTTCGGTAGCCTGGAACAGAAGAACTCCATATAGTTAAGCGTGCTTGACTTGCACCAATTCTGGGATGGGTGACATATTGGAAAGTTTTCCAATAAGTTTACGAGTGAGGAAAAAGCACACTGAAAAATCTTATGTTAGTATGTGAGGTAATCATTGATTCTTGAAGCAGTCGGACGTTACATATTTATAGGCCAATTCATTCGCGCCTACACGAGGCACAAAGGGTCACACACCCTTAAATAGGGTGTGAAAGGCTTAGAATTCGTGTCTGGGCTAGGCGTGAAAGGTTTAACCCAAATTGAACGTGAATGAATGCAGTAGATTTATAAATTGGTTCAAAACAGTTATATTTTTGTAATTTTTATTAAAACAGAAATATTTTATTTTATTTTCTCTTACTGATTTTTGGGTACTATAATTTGAAGGGAAAAATATTTTTGCAGTTATCTGCATTTATTTTCAAAACGATGTCGTTTTGGTATTGAAATTTTAAAAAATTATAAATATAAATACTATTATAATTCTGAAACAAATTAAAATTATAAAAATACCATAATTTTTATCCAAAACAACATCATATTGAACTTACTACAGATAACTTACCCTGTAGAAAAAGCGAACCTTAATTTGAATCGCGGAAATGTGTTATGAATTAGTGTAAAAGAAAATGTTTTTCTAAGGTATGCGTGCCATTATCTTCAACTTTCTTCGATCAATATTGTATTATATTTCACTGAATGCATATCAAGTTGGTCTGTTACTCTTACGGAGGCATCTAAATAATAAGAGCATATTTAATGTTCAGTAGCACATAATATTCAATGGGGCAGAAAAATAAAAAAGAGAGAAAAAGCTGATTAGAGAAGATAAAAAAATATAATAAGAAAATTTCAATTGAAGGACACCATAAATTTTTTCCTAAATAATTAAGTTTAGAGTTTTTTTTTTTTTCTCTTTCTTCTTTTTCATTGAATGATGATGATTATAAAAAAAGTGGCCTAAATATTTTCTGAAAATCAAATATGTTCTCCTTTTTTTCGTCTTTTTCGTTTTTTGTTTTTGAGCTTTCTTTATTTTAATAAAAAAATATGAAATTAGATATAAAAAGGTAAGCCACACTTCATTTTGTTAGGTAGACTTGTTCCCTTGTTTTTTTCTTAGCTTTTATTATTTTAATGAGAAAAATAAGAAATTAGATAAAAAAAAAAAAAAAAGTAAGTCACAGCTATCCAATTGAAAAAATATTTGTTCTTTGAATTATTTCTTAAAGCACGATTGCACTACGACTGCAATGTATATCTTGTCTGTGGCATTCAACCATCATATATTGAATAATATATTGAAGCAACGAAGAATTTGAATTAGTTATATTGTCCGTGTTTTAAATTTTATTTTATAACTATTTCTTTTAAATTAAAATTTAAATATCTAATATATGTTTGAGATAAATTTTTACAAAATATTTGTATAACTTTTACTGAGAAAATTAAATATAAAATAAATCGATTCAAATATACTATTAATATTATATTAGGGAATGGATCCACTTACCATAAAAAAGTTTACCAATCTTATAATCAATTTAATTGCAATTGATTTTCGTCAATCTAACGGTTATAATTTATTAGAAATTAATAACATATATTATATCACATTTATTAATTAATTATTAATTCCCAATAAATTATAACCGTTAGATTGACGGAAATCAACGGTAGTTAAATTGGTTGTAAGAGTGATAAATTTTTTAGTGGTAAGTATATTCTGTCCCTTGAAATAAAAAAAACTTACATATAAAAGTTAGTATCTATATGACTTAATTAATTTATTATAAATTTATAGGAAAAAGTTATATTTATAAACTTTTTGTTTACAAAATCTTACAAACTATACTATGTCTTACCGGTAAGATCGACTTCTTTCAACTCTTGAGTGAAGTCTTATTGGTAAGACATAGTGTAGTTTGTAAGTTTATAAAAAATAAAACTTTGTCAATATAACTCTCCTCAAATTTATAATAGTCAAGTTGAAAATAATATTGTCATTTTAATTTATTTTCATATGGTAACTGACCTTTTTGGATCGACTTGAAACTCGTATAATTTTTTTTTTCATTTTAGCATTTTATTTTGTAATTATAATTTCAACAATTTTTTATATCATATTTAATACATCCAAAGTTATTTTATTAAATAAATATTTAACACTTTCATAAAATATTCTATAAAAAATATAAATTTTTCATAATTTATTTTTTTAATAAAATAATATCTGTACACAAGTATACAAGTAAAAATGTAATCAACATTTTAATATAGGTGAAAATTTAATTTTACTATCTTTGCTAAATTTCGTGGTTAAAGAATGCTATCAAATAAAAGTTTTCTCATTAGGAGTCATAACAACACCATTTCTGACATCAACTAGTGGAAAACCAAAAGGAGCCATGAAAATATGATCTTAATACTTGTATTGAATCATTATTCTTATTATGCTATATATTTGAAAGTTAAACAATTGATTTTTTTTTTCAGTTAGCATAGTTAGAAAAGCTGTTTTGCTTACTATTATCCACAAAACTACAAGGGTGCACCGTGCACTGTATAGAATATGTTTTAGGGCAAATTTGGATATATAATATACTTGAATGTCAATAAAATTTTTATTTTTTACTAATGTGCCGATGAAGTTCTCTGCTAAAATATATTATCATTTCTGAAAATATTATTTTTTCTTATATTATGTTTATAATTTATTTTATATTTTAAAATATTTAAATTTATATGTGTTTTATATATTTTTTTATTTTTTTAATAATAATAATAATAATTTTTATGAAGAAAAAAATTTGGCCTAAAGATAAACCTTAACCAAGCCACTAAATTATAAGATTTTGGGGATTAGAGCTAAAAAAGCGCCTATCACACTAAAATTCTAAAAAATTATGGTTAAATTTAAGATTTTGCGGGATAGTCTACGAAATCCAATCCATTTGAACATCTTAAATAAGCGAGCGTTAACGAGTGAGTTCGTGCAAGATCTGTAGGCGGAGTTATCAAAGTTGTTGCCAAAGAGTTGGTGGCATTACTGATTGTCTCGTCGGTTGCACAAACAGATTATTAACATGTGGTGGAATATGGCTTAAAAATCCATTAGTGCAACCTGTGCACCAGGTTTTAACTCTTGTTAATGAGTAGCCCAGTTGAGTTCCAGTACCAGCTAGGGATGTTCATAAATCGATCTAAACCGCAAAATTTGAACTGAAAAATCGAAAATTGAAATAATCGAAAATTGAAAAATCGAAAACCGAAAAAACCTGCAAATATTTACTGGATTGGATCGGTTTTCGGTTTGGATATTGAAAACCGATCCAATCCAAACCGATCCAAACTTATTTTCTACCAAATTGGGCCTATCCCAAATAATAGCCCAGAGTTATAAACCCACCCATTAGCCCATCAACTTTGAAGTGAAACGCAAAAAAAAATCTAAACCTAATCTAAACCGAAGTGAAACGCAAGAGAGGAAGTCACGCAAGAAGCTTCAAGTTCTTGTCGAAACCCTAAAACCCATTCCCATTCGTGGCAATCTCCTCGCACAGCTCATCGCCAGCAGGCAGCAGCTACGTCCCCTCCTCGCACTGCAGTTATTTTGTAAGACTGATGAAGTGATATTGTTAATTTCTAGCTTAAAATTATCGAGTATTTATATGATATATTTTTGATTGTCTTCAATACAATTTATAATGCACAATTCAAATATTAGTTTCTTCCACGATATGAATTTCGATTTGATAACCTTGATAATTAATAGTCAGTGAGTTGGTCAAAGGCAAACTAATTGATATTTATGGTTCATTCTTTCTATTCAGATGGAAAAGTTTTAGAGGATTTTAGTATTAGGAATCAGTATTTCATCCATATATTTTTAGTATCTCCTTGAGTTTGGTCTCTCTCACGTTCAGCAAATTTATCAGATACGTCTGGTTCAGTGAAACAGCCTGCCATTTCTACTGCTAAACTGTATGATTTCTATTCAAGGTTATCATACAATCCATTTTCAATTCGCTGTTGAATAATTTTTCATTGATGTTTATGTTGTATTATGAACTTTCGTTTGTTACTAAAAGAAGAAGAATTAGTCTCACCTTATTTTTCTGATTAATAGGAAAGCATTGTTCAGTGGCTTCACAATTTGTTTTGTACTCTGAATTTTAATGTATTGTTTTTTCTTTATATTAATAAGGAGACCTTCTCACGTTCTCATATTACTCTTTAAATCAAAGTTGGATTTTTTTACCACCTTTTGTCATTTATTTATCTAAAATAATTTGCTCTTTTTAACATTAGATCCTTTGGTACTATGTTAATCAGTTAAGTACGTTTGAAATGTTTTGAAACATCCTCATTTTTTCTAAAAATAATTCTTATAAATTTTGTTTTTTTGACTTTTCAAAAAACTGAAAACCGATCCAATCCAAACCGAAAAAAATTGGATCGGATTTGAAAAAAATTTCAAACTGATCGAATGATGTAATGACCAAACTGAAGGAATTGGATCAGATGGTTTTTTGCTTCAAAACCAATCCAATCCAGACCGCGAACACCCCTAGTTCCAGTGGTTGGTTGCCCCTTAAGGGCATGTTTGGTGCATAGTATAAGATAAGGCCTGATAGTATAAGATCTGATAGTATAAGGCCTGATTGTATAAGACCTGATTGAATTTTAATACTATCCAGCGTTTAGCACGGTATTGTATAAAATAATATATTGTATAAGATAATATCATCTAGTATTTGGTAATGTATTGTATAATACTATATGTGATAAGATTAAATATTTTTAATAAAAACATCCATTAACAAAGAATTTATATAATTCTTCAAAAAATGTTATATGATATTAATTTTTATAAAAATTTATTTATCAGTGTGTCCAAAATATAAATTAATTTTTATAAAAATAAAAATATTCAATATTTTAAAAATTTATATATTGAAAAATTAATTTTTATTTTAATAGATTAATATTAAAATAATATATTAATTTTTGAGAATTACATTGATCAACGATGTTAATACATCAATCTCTTATCAAGCCTTATCCCTCACCCTTAGCCGTATTAAGTTATACATCGTTTTGATGTATTAAGGAATTATGCTGTATAAACTTATACTATACGATGGTCACACCAAACAACTGAAAATGTCATAACGTATAGTATAAGCTTATACTATCATGCCTTATATGTTACACCAAACAGGCCCTAATAATAGAATTTTTTTTAATTTGGGGACATTCACCGTACTAGCCCTTTTTTAATATAATATACCTAAATGTTACAGAATTGAATTTTTTTTCCAAATTGACACTATACCATAGTCTCTAAAATAGTCAGCTACTATGGACTAGACACGTGTCATGTCCCCAGCGGTTAGACACGCAACTCATTCAATCCAGAGTCGCTAAATAAGAAAATTACTTTGATTTCCAGCCGCTGAGGAAGTAACACTTGTCTCGTCCATAGTAGCTGACTACCTCAGCAACTATGGTGCCATGGCAATTTGAAAATTTTTTTCGACTCCGTGACATTTAGATATATTATATTTAAAAAAAAGGGACAGTATAGTCCATATCCCCTTTAATTTGCACTTGCTTATAGGGGTGTTCATCAACCGATCCAAACCGATTCAAACTGCGGTAACCGAACCGAAAAATCGATAACTGAATAAATCGAAAATCGAAAAAAACCGCAAATTTTAATTGGATTGGATTGGTTTTCGGATTGGTAGATGAAAACCGATCCAATCCAAATCGATCCAATATATTAATTTCCCTCTATCTACTTAGGTCTTTTCTCAATCATAGCCCACAAATTTCTAAACCCAAGACCTGTTAACTAAACCCAAGAAAAAATCTAATCACATCTCATCAACAAAATTTCATCTACGTAGAGCTTCATATCTCATTGTCTAAAAAAAACTATATTATTGTTTCCTGATGCTTTTGTATTAAATGGTAAAGTAATTAATACCTTAAGATTTTATCTTAAATGTAGTGTGGAGCCACATATTACATTAGATTTCTCCCGACGGTAGGTAAAATGATTATCTATTATCAATTTTCTTTGTAGTGCCCTAATTATAACTGTGGAGGTAGGAAATTTTGAAAACAGGCAAAATTCTATGTGTAATATTTGTTGTAAATTATAATTATTCATATGATCAAAAGAACAGAAATGATACATATAATTAAAGACTTATATTGTCTACCACAAAAAAAAGACTTGTATAACTTGAAGGGGCCGATCCCTATTTATACGATAGAAGAAAATAATAACAAAATTCACAATTAAATCAGGATGAGATCAAGGAAATATTCTATTTGGGGATTCAAGTGCCACAAAAGGAATGAAGAGACAAAGTGCATCAGTTTTGTGAGCTGCAATATGAAGAACGTGAATCTCTGTCAACATAGAAACAAGAAACAATCACGATAGAGTAGATATAAATATACAAGCAAATGGGTCGGACTTAACTTTTGAATGCTGAATAAAATCCTTGTTAATGGTTTGTTAAAGAGTGCTTATTAAAAGTTAGCAAACAACAAACATTAAGTGTACATGAAAAAACAATTAGAATTTAATACAAACATAATAGATAGCATGAACAGAATTAAGAAATATAGCCACTCCCATACATGGGTGATAATGGCATTGTAATTTCAAGCATTCACAAGAGCAACATTATATGGTAATAGGAAAGAGTACCTTTCATATTTCAGACATTGGCTGACGTGGGAATGCGCCTTAACTCATAGTCATGAAACCCCTTTCCCACAATATTACGAATTTGTACAAAGGGAATATGCTTGATAATCCAATAGCTTTCTCCACCTCTGTCTGGATCAATGCTTTCAACTAACTCATTTGGCATATCAGCAAAGCCAAGAAATTGAAGTTTCTCCAAGTGTTTCAGGTCATGGGGCACCACCTTCAATTGTGGGTTATTGTTAAATCGAAAGTGTTCAAGACAAAGCAAAGCTCCTTCATCAATACAGATATAACTTAGTCTATTTAATCGAGTGAGATCCAATTCCTTCAGCTTTGGAAATCCTCCTCCTTGAAAATGCAAACTTTCACCACCATAAGCATCATCCCACATATTGAGCCGCAACAGATTTGGCAAGTTTTTGAGTGAGTCTAGTGGATCACCTTCTAACTTGGATAACCCTAGCCTTAGCTTAACAAGATACTCAAGTTTTGGAATCCAATCAGGCAACTTCGTTAGTCGAGCTTTCAAATTAAGTACTCGAAGTTGGGTTGGAGCTGACTTTAAGTTCATGTCAATGATTTCATCCTCAGCAATAGCACTAACATTGAGAGATTCTAGTTGTTTCATCTCTTCTATTGCAGCACATAGTACATTCTGTTGGGATAAATTTTAAATGTCCGTTTTTTAGCAGTTTTGGTTATTTAGTTTTTTGTGTCAGTTAGAGTATTAATGAGTCAGTTATGTCAGTTATAAAGTAATGAGGGTGTTATGTGTGGAGTTATGTTGGTCAGTTTTATAGCTTATAAATAGCCTTTGATAGTTTGTATGAAATGTAGATCAAGAGATCAAGAGAAAAAGAGAAAGAGCAAGAAAGCAAGAATAGAAAAGAAAAGTTTTTTTCTAGATAAACAAGTATGGTTGTCTCTTGCATCTGTGTGGATATTCAATTCTAACAAATTGGTATCAGAGCTTGGGCTATGGAGGAAAAGAACGAGATGAAAGTGCCACTCTTCCGTGGAGATAAGAATGAAGCATTAGATTGGCTTCTATGTTTGAAGGAACATTTTCGGAAAGAAAAAATCTGGACGGAGAACAAATGGCAGGTAGCCATGACAAGACTCAGAGGAAGCGCAATCAAATGGTTCCGTACATGGAACTGCCGCGACTTTAATGATATGTGGAAGGATTTTCTAATGGCCTTCGTAACAAAATACTTGCCTGGACGTTTTGATCTGATTAATGAAGAAGATGAAATCTTCAATGATGATGATGAAGATGAGGAAAATGATGCGGATGAAGAAGAGACCGAGATGGCGGCATCCGCGGAGGAGATTGACGTGTCGGAACGCGTAAGAGACGACTCGGAGAAGAAGACGATGGAGATGACTGCGGCCGAAGAAGCCGAGATAGAAGAGGAGGAGAACAAGGGAGCCGAGATAGAAGAGGAGGAGAACGAAGGAGCTGAGATAGAAGATGAGGAGAACGAAGGAGCCGAGATCGAAGCGGAGAAGGACGGGAATGACGAGTCCATTGTCGAGGTAGAAGACTTCGTGGAACCTGAGTGTCTGGAGACAGAGTCGAAAATCGGAAAGGAGATTGAGAAGCCGAGTTGCTTGATGGAGACCGGCATGGAGGAGACCGCGAATCCGAGTTCCGTGTTGATAACCGGGATGGGGGAGATCTTGGCTAAATCACCGAGTTCATGTTTTGGAGAAGAGCTCGACCCCGGCGTGATGAGGTTGATGTCGGAGACCGACATAGACGCGGTTCGGGTTGGAAGTCAGAAGTCGGAGACTGCATTGAATTCGTGGTGGAAGTGGAAGATGTCGACACCACCGAAAAAAGACCATTTCCTTGGAGGACAGTTGTCTGAGATTCCATTGATGAGGCGCGTGGAAGCTGTTCTCGATGAAGAAGAACCCGGCGATGAAGAAACTGAGAGCGAAAAAATGGAAGGTGCATTTGAAGAAAAGGATGTGGTCTTGAGAGAAAAAGAGGTTTTGTTGACAATACCAATGATGCAGAAATTGGGATTGGACGAGGAAATAAAATTGTGAAAGCAACTGATGAAGTGGCGAATGAAACTAAGAAGAATTTGGGTGACGAGAAACTTGCAGGTGAAGAAGATACAGCGAACGGAAACAAGGAAAGTCCTGCTAATGAAACTGAAAATATCAAATTGAAGAAGCCACCGGATAAAATAAAATATGTTCAGAAAAATAATTGCAGGGGAGATATTTTTTTTGAGTTAATTAAGTTGGAAGGTGTTAGATGTTTTTTGTCAGTGATCAAGATTGAAGAAAATAGGCGCGATCAGAAAGTTGAAGAAAAGCAGAAGCAACGCGAAGACAGAAAGAAGAATTTAAAATTTATGGGGGAATTTTGTTGGGATAAATTTTAAATGTCCGTTTTTTAGCAGTTTTGGTTATTTAGTTTTTTGTGTCAGTTAGAATATTAATGAGTCAGTTATGTCAGTTATAAAGTAATGAGGGTGTTATGTGTGGAGTTATGTTGGTCAGTTTTATAGCTTATAAATAGCCTTTGATAGTTTGTATGAAATGTAGATCAAGAGATCAAGAGAAAAAGAGAAAGAGCAAGAAAGCAAGAATAGAAAAGAAAAGTTTTTTTCTAGATACACAAGTATGGTTGTCTCTTGCATCTGTGTGGATATTCAATTATAACAAATAACCACATCTCGAATTGAGCCAATTAACCCGTCCTTTTGTAGGAAACAGATCGTACCTCGGCCTTTTACCTCAACCTTTGAGGCATCCCCGAACGAAACATGTCTGATTTCCACTTTTATCATCTCCTTGAAGAAGTGTTTATGTCCGCACATGTGGTTGCTCGCACCCGTGTCAAGATACCACTCCATGTCATCGTCAGGACTTTTCTTGATTCCATTCAAGGCATCTTCTTCACCTGTAAGTTTCTCGTCACCCAAATTCTTCTCAGTTTCATTCGTCACTTCATCAGTTGCTTTCACAATTTTATTTCCTCGTCCAATCCCAATTTTTGCATCATTGGTATTGTCAACAAAACCTCTTTTTCTCTTCAAGACCACATCATTTTCTTCAAATGCACCTTCCATTTTTTCGCCGTTCTCGGCTCCTTCATTGTCGTCTTCCTCGCACCTCCTCAATGGCATCTCGGACCAGCGACCTATGCCGGTCGTCGACGTCGACCTCGTCACGCCGGGGTCGAAGTCTCTTCCAAAACATGAACTCGGTGATTTAGCTGGGATCTCCCCCATCCCGGTTATCAACATGAGACTCGGATTCGCAGTCTCCTCCAAGCCGGTCTCCATCAAGCACCTCGGATTCCACGCTTCTCGTTCCTTTGCTGGCTTCTCAAGCTCCTTCGACATCTCGTCTTCTTCCTTATCCTCTCTATCCGTCTTCTGAATTGACTCGCCGCTCTCAGCGTCTTCGATCTCGGCTCTCATAGCCGCAGTCAACGTCTTTTTCTCTGATTCATCTCTCTCACGCTCCAACGCGTCGATCTTCTCCGCGGATACATTGCCGTTGGCAACCTCGGACTCCGCCATCTCGGTCTCTTCTTCATCCGCAAGATTCTCCTCATCTTCATCATTGATGATTTCATCTTCTTCTTCATCAATCAAATCAAACCGTCCAGGTAGATATTTCGCTATAAAGGCTATTTGAAAATTCTTCCACATGTTATTAAAATCGCGGCAGTCCCATGTACGGAACCATTTGATTGCGCTTCCTCTGAATCTACTTAAAGCTTCATGCCATTTGTCCTCTTCAAATGTTTTTTCTCTCCGAAAATATTCTTTTAGACAAAGTAAGAAGACCAATGCTTCATCTTTATCTCCATAAAAGAGTGGCACTTCCATCTCGTTCTTTTCCTCCATAGCCCAAGCTCTGATACCAATTTGTTAGAAATGAATATCCACAGAGATACAAGAGACAACCATACTTGTGTATCTACAAAAAAACTTTTCTATTCTTGCTTTCTTGCTCTCTTTTTTTTTCTCTTGATCTTTTCTTCAACTTTCTGATCGCGCCTGTTTTCTTCAATTTTGATCACTGACAAAAAGCATCTAACACCTCCCAACTTAATTAACTCAAAAAAATATCTCCCCTGCAATTATTTTTCTGAACATATTTTATTTTATCCGGTGGCTTCTTCAATTTGATATTTTCAGTTTCATTAGCAGTTATTTTCAATTTGATATCTCCCCTGCAATTATTTTTCTGAACATATTTTATTTTATCCGGTGGCTTCTTCAATTTGATATTTTCAGTTTCATTAGCAGGACTTTCCTTGTTTCCGTTCGCTGTATCTTCTTCACCTGCAAGTTTCTCGTCACCCAAATTCTTCTTAGTTTCATTCGCCACTTCATCAGTTGCTTTCACAATTTTATTTCCTCGTCCAATCCCAATTTCTGCATCATTGGTATTGTCAACAAAATCTCTTTTTCTCTTCAAGACCACATCCTTTTCTTCAAATGCACCTTCCATTTTTTCGCTCTCAGTTTCTTCATCGCCGGGTTCTTCTTCATCGAGAACAGCTTCCACGCGCCTCATCAATGGAATCTCAGACAACTGTCCTCCAAGGAAATGGTCTTTTTTCGGTGGTGTCGACATCTTCCACTTCCACCATGAATTCAATGCAGTCTCTGACTTCTGACTTCCAACCCGAACCGCGTCTATGTCGGTCTCCGACATCAACCTCATCACGCCGGTGTCGAGCTCTTCTCCAAAACATGAACTCGGTGATTTAGCCAAGATCTCCCCCATCCCGGTTATCAACACGGAACTCGGATTCGCGGTCTCCTCCATGCCGGTCTCCATCAAGCAACTCGGCTTCTCAATCTCCTTTCCGATTTTCGACTCTGTCTCCAGACACTCAGGTTCCACGAAGTCTTCTACCTCGACAATGGACTCGTCATTCCCGTCCTTCTCCGCTTCGATCTCGGCTCCTTTGTTCTCCTCATCTTCTATCTCAGCTCCTTCGTTCTCCTCCTCTTCTATCTCGGCTCCCTTGTTCTCCTCCTCTTCTATCTCGGCTCCTTTGGCCGCAGTCATCTCCATCGTCTTCTTCTCCGAGTCATCTCTTACGCGTTCCGACACGTCAATCTCCTCCGCGGATGCCGCCATCTCGGTCTCTTCTTCATCCGCATCATTTTCCTCATCTTCCCATATCCTCTCTTCACGCGCCTTATGCCTAGCTTCCTTAACTGTTTCAACTTTTTGAGCTCTTCCATAAGGTCTTCTCCACCATGATCTGCCTCAAGAAAGTAAAGCTTTTGTAAGGATTTCAAGCTTCCAATACCTTCTTGCATTTGCACCCCGGTTGTAAAGTTCAACATTGAATAATGCCCTTCATATTTTCTGTAGTAAACTGGAAGAAGTCGCAGCTTTGTGAGATTGTTTATCTCCCTTGGTAGCTCATGCACATGCGTTTGTCTTAGATCCAGAGTTTCTAAGTTCAGAAGCTTACCAACGGATTCGGGAAGAACCTTTACTTTTGTATGACTCAAGTTTAGGTACCTTAGGTGAAAAAGATTTCCCAAATCATCAGGAACAGAATTGAGCAAAGCACTTTCAAAATCAAGTACTTTCAAAAGCTTGAACTTGGCAAATAATCTACTCACAATATCTTCATGTAATTCACCTTTGTCAAAAAGAAAAATAGCACGAATCCCTGAGTTACTAGTGCTTTGCATCACATTGCTGGAACTAGTTGCTATAGAAAAGCGTCTGGTTATCCCAACTGTGTCTGGTTCATCATCTTCATGCAATAAATGGCAAAAGCTTAAATCTTTCATTTTTGCAATGATTATTTCACGTAATAAATCATGCACTTGACAGCTTTTAACTTTGCCATCAAAGCCAAGTTTTGGAGACTTGAACCAAACTTCTCTGTATCAGCTCTACCAAGTACTCTTCAGCAACATCCTCCAAAGTTCTTTTCTCCTCATGTTTAACAAACCCTTCAGCCATCCATTGCCTTGTGAGTCTCTTACGATTTATGGAGTAATCCTCAGGGTATATAGCAAAGTACAACATGCATGATTTCAAATTGTAAGGCAAATCATCATAACTAAGAGATAAAATCCTTGTAATACTAGTTAGATGTGCATTACGCTCTAACTCCAATCTCAGATTTTGACTCACCTTTCTCCATTCAAACATGGATTTAGCTTTTGTTGACAAAAGACCACCAATGGCAACAATTGCTAGTGGTAACCCTCCACATTTTTGAACAATTTCATTTGACATCTCTTCAAGCTCTGTTGGACAAATCCATCCAGGCTCAGATCTAAATGCCTTCTTGCAAAAGAGTTCCCATGCTTTGTTTGGAGGCAAAAGTTGTAGCTGGTGAATATGAACTGGGAAAGATTTCTTAAAAAATTCCGCAACTTGAATCATTCTTGTGGTGACTATGATTCTACTTCCCCTGTTATTATTAGGCATGGCATGCTCAATCTCATCACAAAAATCTTCTTTCCAAACATCATCAAACAAAACCAAATACCTCCTTGACTGAAAACATTGCCTCACTTCTCTAATCAATGTGATCTCATCCATCTGGTACAGACCCTTTGGAAGAGGCTCTTTAGTCTCTCTACAAAATTTCTTTACCATATCTATGAATAACCCTTTCACAGTGTATGATTGAGAAACTGTGATTAGAGTACGATAATCAAAGTGCTTTTTCACCTTCTGGTTGTCAGAAACTTGTTTGGCAAGAGTGGTTTTTCCAAGTCCTCCCATTCCTACCACAGAAACCAAGGTGCGTTCATCAGATCCCATCACTAAGCAACCGATCAACTCTTCAATGGGGGATTCAAAACCAATAACTTCAGTTTCTTCAATGAAATGGGAGGCCATTCTAGGATCACCCCAGTTGACATCTTTTGTCGCTCTAGAGCTGCTTGATCCTTGTTCAAGTGAAGACTGAAAATCCCACCTTTTCCTTTTACTTCTTTCTTTGATTCCATTAACAGATAATTTGATGTCTTGAATCTCAGATGCTACCCTATGACGATGCTTCAAATTTTTGATCATGTTAACAATCTTTTGGTGTGAGGCTAACCATCCATGATGATAGGTTCTCTGGGCCACATACATGATGTATTCATCAATGAAATCTTCTATGTGAAAAGATGCTTCTCTAAGCTGCTTCACCCATGTTTTTATTCCTTCATTGGTGTCTCCTTCATCTCTAGCTCTTCTGTCTGCATCCTTCAAGAAGGCTTGGATGCTCTCAAGTTCATCTTTGATGTATGTGAAATCTTTTGAGACCCCTCTGAGCAAATTCCCTTCTTCTACTCGAAGTTGGCACAATTGCTCCACAACAAAAGATACTGCAATTTCAGCCATTTCATCTCATCATATTGGCTTGCTATTTCAGCGATTGAAGCTACTATGATGATGTTTTGGGGATTTTTGGGTACTACAGTTTTTAACCATGGAAATGTGTTGATGAATGAGTGTATATGAAAATATTTTTCTAGGGTGTTCGTACCATTATTTTTAACTTTGTAAGGACTCAGGACTATGTTTAATTAGTATTCTATTGCCTGCAGGTCAAGTTGATGTGTTAGGTGGATAGTTATCTCATGAAAGAAAGTTCATTCCTTGTTTTTTTTTTATGAGGTTTAGGTGTTCATTTTGCCACATCCACCCATTTTATATATGATAAGATTAATTAATGTAAATACAGCTATATGACAATATAAGTCTTGCTCTTTGACATATTCCTTGTTCCTACCACGACGACTTTGATGATTTATCTTATTTGAGGCGTTCGAGCATCAAAATAAATGGAAATATATATGTTATATTATCCGGGTTTTGAATATATTAGTTTTATATTTTATTTATAAATATCATATGTCTTTGAATTCACTTTTTTCTTATATTGAAAAGATTTTAATTGAAATTTTAACGTGTTCTCTTTATTATTATTATTAAGAAAAAATAGGATGGTTATTTTAGTTAAAACTGATATTTTTATTTAATTTTTTTTGTGGATTTTTTATTTAAAATTTAAAATTAAAAAAAATCTGTCACTTTCTTATTCTACGATTTTTATTATGTATCTCTCTTATTTACTTAAAATAATATGAATTTATACTTTTTAAAAAGATAAATATTAATCCCTTATTATTATTATTATTATTGAGAAATTGGTACATTTATTGCAATTCCTGAGAGTATGACGGAAGTTTTTCAGTATTATAGCTTTGAATCGTAGACATGATTAATGAGTAGGAATATATGGATAGATCTAAATTATCTTTTATTTATTTGAGCTTTATGTTAACATTTTAACATGTGTTAGAAGCATGTATGATTGTAGGATAAGAAATGAAAGTCTTGAGAACTTGTTCAGCTGTTGCAGTAAGTCCTATATGAAGGGCAGTAAGTCAAAATTGCCGATGTTGAACAAGGGATCAAGAAAATCTCTGACAATCTGTTGTTTATTTACGTTAAAGTCTTAATCTAATGCTCAGTTGATAAAAGTTAATTTACATCTATCTCTGTATTACTATGGATCCAAATGATGGTGATGATATCTGGGAAATATATCTGTTTTATTATCATGTTTAAATCTTTCTCTTCTAAGTTCTCTTTCAAATCATCTCAGCCATCTTCTTCTTCCATCCATAAAGATCAAGTTAAAAATCAAACAAAAAATATTTTTAAAGAAGAAATCTCCTTTGAAGATATCAATCAAGATCTGGATAACTGGAAAATTCCCAAAATTTCAACTAATGAACTGTACAAACCCGAAGGAAACTTCTTTCGGAAATCAGACTATATCATCAGAACAGTTGAAAGAAATATCCCTTTAAATAATGAATTTGAAGAATTTCAACTCCTTTCAAAATCATCTATACAAACTCATAAACAAAGTTATAACTATCTGCACATCGGATGTGTCCAAGTGGCTATTAAACCTCTTGGAATTGAAGGTCTAAATGCTTCTGTTCTTCTATGCCTTCGTGATACAAGGCATAACAAATTTATAGATTCTATACTTGGAACTGTTGAAACAAGCCTAAGCAATGGACCAATCTTTTTCAATTGTTATCCTAATCGTATGGTTAGTCTTCAAGATAAAAATATCCTGGATGTCTTAACATTGAACGTTGAGACAAGTGGTCTGGACATGAAATCCGAATCTATTCCAGCAGCTTTGCTTTTTAGGATTCAATATAAAGTATTGAATTCTTCCATTTATAGGGTTCTTAAACCCCAAGAAATTGGGGAAACTACTTTGTTCCTCACTGACATGTCTAGAGCAAATGTCACTGTACCCAAAACCATCCGTTGGACTAACGTAGTCCTACTAGAAAAATGGAGACTTGAAAAGGCATCACCTGCTCAACCTAGAGATACTCCAAACTTCAGAGAAATCAAGCAGTTCCCAAGTGGTGCTGTTGAAATCACCTTCGACAGAAGAAACTCTTTCAGTTATGCAAGTTCTTCCAGGTCTGTTCAAACTCAAGATTTTCGTTCTGAAGATTTTCAATCAGCTTTTTCAAGGAGATCTTTCTCTACAATCTCTGAACCTAGTAGGTTCAATCTCCATCTCCAAGGATTGGACACCTCTTCTTCTATTCCTAAACCTTCATACACCCAAAAAGAAGAAGAAAATGAACAAAATATTATCTAATCCCCAAAATCTATTCAATCTCCAACTATTCCTCTATGCATAATTCTTATGATGTTATCTAAGTTCATTATAGATAAGGAAACCCTTAGGAAAGACTTTAATTCTGAGGATCGGTCTCCTAAAAAAGAATGGTTCTTCCAAAATTATAAGAGAATTAAAAGACAACTAATCCAAGAAGAATTTTATAACTTTCTTAACAAAGTAAAGTTAAACATTCCTTTCTTTGATTGGTTTCAAGCTTATTTTGTCCAACAAGACATTGATTATCCATTTAAAACTCCACAATCTGCTAATGTCATCACTGTTTGGCACCTGAAAAAAGGAGAAGTCATTAAGTCCGAATTTCCTCCCACAACTTCTTTCTATCTCCCAAAGGTTTGTGATAACAAAAGTAGATCTGTTCTTGCATCACCTTTTAAATTAAAAGATGAAAATGAACAAATCTCTCCAATGGATTTTAAAAATTTTATTGAACAATCTAATTACACCAACAAATATCTTCAAGTTTTGGGTGAAAAACTTAACAAATCAGTTAAATCTGAATCTTCATCCTCAGCATCTTCTTCTAAGATCTTAGAAAAACCTTTGCTCAAACCCTTCAAAATGAATGATCAACTTAAAAAAGAATTTGCAAAGTTAAAACCTACTCAATCTCAGTCTCAGGATGAATTTCTTAAGAAAATTGATGAAAAATTAAGTACTTTAACCATTCTTGATACTCCTCAACATTCTGATCAAGAGACTCAACAGTCTCATAAAAGGGAAACTCGGTCCACTAAGCTTATCAATACTTTATGTCAATGTGATGAATCCCCTGAGTCAGAAAATAATTCTGAAATTAAAATTAATCTCATAACTGGTATTAATAATTGGAGAAATCCATCCAAACTCTATTATCAAAAGGCAACTGCTCCTGATCTTCTACTTGAAGAAAAGAATACAAGTTTGAAAAGTTTCAATGGTAACAACGTCTATGAATGGAACATAGATGGTCAATCAGAGTATAACATACTCAATACTCTGCACCATATGACTATGGTTGTAACTGCCTATCAAACTTCTCATAACTGTTCTGAAGCAATTATTGTCAATATTATTGTCTCTTGCTTTTCTGGTCAACTCAAAGGTTGGTGGGATAATTATCTTTCTGAAGATGAAAAGAATTCAATTCTTAATGCTGTTAAAATTAATCTTGATGGCATTCCAATAATCTCTGATGATAAAACTATTCCAGATGCTGTTAATCAATTAATTTTCACCATTATCCAACACTTTATTGGTGATCCATCTTTATGGAAAGATCGTTCTGCTGAACTCCTATCCAATCTTAAATGTAGAACCTTAGCTGACTTTCGTTGGTATAAAGATACCTTCCTTACTAGGGTTTACACTCGAGATGGCAGTCAACAACTTTTCTGGAAAGAAAAATTCTTAGCTGGTCTTCCAAAATCTTTAGGAGACAAAATAGGGATAAAATCCGTCATCAATCTCCAACTGGAGATATCCCTTATGAGCAATTAAGTTATGGACAATTAGTTTCTTATATCCAAAAGGTAGCTTTAAAAATCTGTCAAGATGATAAAATCCAACGTCAACTTACAAAAAGAAAAGACTCAAAATCGTAAAGATCTAGGATCATTTTGTGAACAATTTGGTCTACCTTGTACTACAAAACCAAAAAAACATAAAAAAACAAGAACAAAAACAGGTTAAAACTTTTAGGAATTTTCGTAAGAAACCAAATTACAATAAAAGGTTTAAAAATGAAAATCCTAAGCCAAATACTGAAACAAATAGATCACAAAATACATCCAAACCAATTAAGCCAACTATTTGCTATAGCTGTGGTGAAGCTGGTCATATTAGTAAATATTGTAGGCTTAAGAAGAAACTAAATAACCTAAACTTAGATCCATCTATTTTAGAAAAAATCAATAATCTTCTAATCCAATCCTCTGATGAAGAATCTGGAAAAGAATCTTCTGAAGACTTAAATCAAATCCATGAAGATGATTTATCTTCTAGTGAGGATTCACAGTCCTCGCAAGAAATTAATGTCCTGACTAAAGAACAAGATCTTTTGTTCGAAGTCATAGATTCAATCAGTAATCCCCAAGAAAAGAGAGCTTACTTAGAAAAGTTAAAATCATCCTTGGAAACCAGTTCTTCTAAATCTAAAGAGTTGTTGGTTCCTAATAAGTTTAATCTTAAAGATACTCTTAAAAAACTAGAAAAGAGTATTACTGTCAAACCTATAACTGTCCAAGATCTTCAGTATGAGATCAATATTCTCAAAACTGAAGTTAAGCAAATCAAAGAACAACAACGAACTCATCAGAACATCCTTCTTCAATTACAAAATGAAGAATCAACAGGAACGAGTATGGAAAATACTCTGTCTAAACCAGATGAGGATAAAAATCTTAAAGATGAAGAATTTTTAGGATTAATTAATCAATTAACAATTCAAAAATTCTACATCCCAATCAAACTCAATTTAGGTAACTTTGACCTTGAAATTGAAGCTCTGTTTGACACAAGGGCAGATTCAAATTGCATTCAAGAAGGTCTAATTCCTACTAAATATTTTGAAAAGACTTCCCAACGGCTTAGTACTACTAGTGGTTCAAAACTTCAAGTTAATTATAAACTTCCTAAAGCAATCATTGAAAATGATAATTTAAAAGTTGAAACACCGTTTTTCCTTGTTAAAAATCTCAAAAATGGAGTTATTCTTGGAACTCCGTTCATCAAATCTCTTTTTCCTCTAACTATCACATATGAAGGTATAATTACTTATCATTTGGACAAACCAATTCTTTTTAAATTTCTTAAGAAACCCATCATAAGAGATTTAAATTTTATCCCTTATAAACAAAAGCAAATTAATTTCCTTAAAGGAGAAATTTCTTTTAAGAATGTTGAAAATCAATTAAAGCAGCCTGAAGTTCAACAAAAGATCAAAGTTTTGCTTGAACAAATCCGGAATACAATCTTTTCTGATCTTCCGAATGCTTTTTGGCAAAGGAAAAAACATATCGTAGATCTTCCCTATGAAAAGGATTTTAATGAAAGGCAAATCCCAACCAAAGCTCGTCCAATTCAAATGAGTGGTGAAATTGTTGCCTTTTGTCAAAAAGAGATTGCTGATCTCCTTGCTAAAGGTCTCATCAGGAAGAACAAGAGTCCTTGGTCTTGTTCTGCCTTCTATGTCCACAAGCAATCTGAAATTGAGCGTGGAACTCCACGGTTAGTTACCAATTACAAACCTCTTAATCAAGCACTTCAATGAATTCGATATCCGATTCCAAATAAGAAAGATCTTCTCAATCGTTTGTATTCAGCAAAAATCTTTTCTAAATTTGACATGAAATCTGGGTTTTGGCAAATCCAGCTCAATGACAATGAATGTTACAAGACAGCTTTTACAGTTCCTTTTGGTCAATACGAATGGAAGGTAATGCCTTTTGGACTGAAGAATGCTCCCTCTGAATTTCAGAGAATCATGAATGATATCTTCAATCCTTACTCAACTTTCAACATAGTCTACATTGATGATGTTCTTGTCTTTTCCCAATCTGTTGATCAACATTTCAAACATCTTCATATTTTTGTAGATGTAATTAAGAAAAGTGGTTTAGCTCTTTCTAAATCAAAAATCAATCTTTTTCAAACAAAAATCAGGTTCCTCGGTCACACTATTTATCAAGGGACTATTACTCCAATTTATAGAGCTATTGAATTTTGTAAGAACCCGCACCGTTAATTAAGGTATTTAATTAATTAATTATGGGAAAATAGGAAATGGTTTCATAATTGACCCTAATAATTATTATGAGGCTTTAATAATTATAGTAAGTGATTAATAATGCTGAAAGTCGCTTTTTGGAAGAAAAGTGCAGATACCGGTTCTGCTAGTCGGTATAAATGCGTACCGAAAAAGTATCCCAGAAAATTAATGTAAGTACATGATAATTACTAGAATGATTTATAGGACTTGTAAAACGAGTTTCAAGTCCAAATAATGAGAACTGGTGCCAGAAACTGGTACTGGCTATGAAAAGCGCGTACCGGAAAGGTGCTCAGAAAAATATAATAAAAATATCTTAAATCTTAGAAAATCGTGTAGTTTCAGAATCCTAAGTTTGGGATTAAAATGCTAAGCGTAACAATTAAATTTAATACTGTGTGTTTATTGAGTTAGTGGCTATAAATACTATCTTTAAGGGCACAATGCCCTAGAAAACAGAATTCCTACGTGAGAGGGTGGCTGACCAGCATTCCCACTTGCCTCCATTGCCTTCCTTCCTTCATTGCTTGAGCTTTGAGGCTTATTCTTTCATGGAAACTTCTCCTAAACACTTGTGGTGAGTGAGAGTGATCTTTGGGAGTGTGTTGGTTGCATTTTTCTGAGTTGAGGGTGCTGACCTTGCTGTGTGGAGCTGTTGTTTTGGGTTGTTGGGGTTGGTGGGGCTTTTTCCTTGGCACTTGGTGCTCCAAGGAGTGATCTTTGGGTGCAAGAACCTACCTTTGTCTCCATTTTCGTTTTGGGAACCAAGTCAGAACCTTTGGTGTTGATAGTGAGCTCCAAGAGCATCCCTCTTTTCTGTTTGAAGCTTGGGTGAGCGGTTGAACCCTTGAACTTGTGTTTTGATGCTTAAAAATGGAACCTTGATGCATGTAAAGGTTAAAAGATGATAACTTAATGTTGGGTAATGTCAAACACACATAGAAATGCATGTTTAAGTGTTTAAAATCGGTAAAAACCCAACCTTGGAAGGATATCTTCACGAAATGCAGTTTCTGTATTTTGTCGTGAAATATCCAGATATCTGCCCGTGGAATATCCGGATATTGGATATCCGGATATGATATCCGGATATGGGATATCCGGATATGGGATATCCGGATATGATATCCGGATATGGGGATCTAGATATCCGGATATTGATATCCGGAATATCCGGATATTCAGTGATTTCGTAGAACAGTAGTTGTGCTGTGTGTACAGTAGGCTATTGGGGGTTTGTGGACCCTAGGTTGATGAATTTGAACTTCTGTATTTAATGAACTAAGTCAGAATCATGTGATTAAGGGCTTATGGCTTGGTGAGGAGCCTTAAGACGTAAAACATAATGGAAAGGCGTTGTCTTAATATTGTATGCTTGCGGTGCATGTTATTGATATATTGTTGGTCCATAACAGATTGTGAATCTGCTGTGTTTGGACTTTGAGCTGTGGACTCTTGGCTTTGGGTGTTAGCTTGCATGGTAAGCTTTCGTGTCCTCGGTTTAGCCATGTTGTGGTTCCACCATGTCCCTTTGGGGTGTGGTTATATGCATGTTGTGTTACATGCTTTGAATATTTGAAATGCTGTTGAGCTTTATGTGTAATGGCTTTTAATATGCATGTGTTGTTTCATCCTGACGGTAAGCCTGAGTATGAGGTGTCATACGATATGGTGATCCGGGGTGAATGCAAGTGTCGTCTTTCACTAATTGTGGGTAATAGACGTATACTTATTCCTGCATTTCTCTGGCCAGTAGGATAGAATTGACACACATGACATGATTATCTGCTGCATTGCACTGTTTTAGAAATGATGTTGATGAACTGCTTTTAAACTTATATTGCACATGTAAGTGAGCTTGGGGTGGAAGATCCTTGAGGACCCCTTGTCTTACTGAGATTTCTTGTTTAGAGATCTCACCCCACGTTTGGGGAATGCTTATTTCAGGTTCAGGTAGTTTGGTGAATGATGCCCCTGGCGGCAGGAGGCCAGAGCTTAGCTGATTATGATATTTATGTTGTATTGCTGCCATGACTGGATTTGGATGTTGTTTATGTTTTCCACTATTTATGATTTTGTTGTTGTTGAGACTGATGTTGGGCTTGTTGCCTTATTTGGGTGAGCATGGGAGTTGTCCATGCCACTATGTTGTTAGTACTTTCGAGTTGAGTTGTATAAACTGCTAGTTGATCCGGCCTACGTGTTGTAGTCCCGTAATTTCTAGAGACACATTTATATTATCTATGTTATGAGGTATTTCAGTTAGCTGTTTTATTGCAATTACATACAAGCGATGGTTTATTAATTGATTAATAAACAAGTTGGTAATGTTAATGACATCATAATTGGAAAGAAAAAGATATTCCGCATTTTTAATTAAGCGCTGCTTAATACGATAGTATGTTAACATTACCGGATATATACGGGGTGTTACAAATTTGCTGACAAATTTCCCAATCAAATCATTGATAAAACTCAACTACAAAGATTTCTTGGTTATTTAAATTATGTAGCTGACTTCTTTCCTCAGCTTAATAATCTGATCAAGCCTATCCATAATCATCTTAAGAAAGACCCTCCTCCCTGTCTGATGTTCATATTGACGTAGTCAAACAAGTCAAAGCAAAAGTAAAGGAACTTCCTTGTCTTTATCTTCCCAATCCTCAGGCTTTCAAAATTGTTGAAACTGATGCCTCTAACATAGGTTATGGTGGCATTCTTAAACAGAGAGTCTCAGACAAAGAGCATATCATTGCATACACTTCAAAGCATTGGAATTCAGCACAGCAAAAGTATTCCACGGTCAAAAAAGAAGTTTTAGCAATTGTATTATGTATTTCAAAATTTCAATCTGATTTATTAAATCTAAAGTTTTTAATCTGTGTTGATTGCAAATCTGCAAAAGACATTTTACAAAAAGATGTAAAGAATCTAGCATCTAAACAAATTTTTGCTAGATGGCAAGCAATCTTAAGTGTTTTTGATTTTGAAATTGAATATCTCAAAGGCACCTCAAACTCTCTCCCTGATTATCTCACTCGTGAATTTCTGCAGGGAAGATAAACAGTGTCCTGACATGCCGAAATCGGTAAAATCAACCTCTTCTAAAGAGAGGAAAGGAAAGCTAATCCTGGCTGGGTTAGCTAAAAAATTAGAAAAAACTGGGTCTCGAGCCCAACAACAATCAGGGTCATCTACCCAACGCCAAACTGGGTCATCTACCCAAAGAGTTGAGGATACTTCCTCTTCTAAACAATCCAAGGCAGACTATACAATGCCAATCCAAACACTTCATATAACACCTCACAATTTTAAATTAAGTATTTAAAATATTAAATGAGTGATTGAGTGAAGGATTAGTGAAAATCCTAAAGATTAGGCCAAAATACAAAGAAAGAAAAAAACGGTAATTAGCCAACACGCAACCCTAGGAAGATAAAAATTGAGTAGAAGGTCTCAAATGATAAAAATAACCCTGGAAATGGATCCAGAACGAAAAATTGAGTGGATAGGCAAGTTTGAGAAAAATTGATGAATAGTGATTTTTTCGGTGTAAAATACTGCAGTATAATTGTATTGTTAAGTGTGAAAATTTTATCAATATTTTTAGGATACAAAAATATGTCATGAATCAGAAAAATACGTAGATTATGGATTTGTAGTTGAAATTGATGATTGGATTAAAGTTAAATCGCGTGTGGACCCATCCCACTCAAATCCACTTAAATCACCTCACTTTCCCCTCACACTCACGACACACTCTCTCCTCCCCCTTTCTTCTTCAACCGTGAAACAGCCCTTCCTCCCCCATTTGTGTGCAATTTTTCATTTGATCATAACTTAGCCATTTCTCCACCGAATCCAACGATTTTTGTCTTGAATCGTGATGGAAAACACTTTCTGAACACATTGGTACCACTCTTGAGCCTTGAAACCGCGTATTTGGGGAGATACAAGCCAAAACCAGCTGCGAAAATTTGGGCAAAATTGGATGTTCATGGAGCTTTTTGAGTTTCCATTGCTTGGAGGAGTCTTGGGGTAGCATCTAGCCTTGGTTGTGAGTATATTTCCATCCCATTTACATGGTTTGATTGTGGTTGATATTCATGAACCCTAGACTTTGATTTTGTGATTGGTGATGTTAGAAAGCTCAATTGGAAAAGGTGTATTAGATGATAATGTCTTAGAATGATGTGTTAGAGCTAGAAATTCCATGAATATTATTGATGAAAATGGTGAATTTTTAACTTAGAAATTTTGAGGACTATCATGACTTTGAATTTTGAAATTTTGTTGGGCTTTGATTGGTGAGTTATGGATGATTATATGTTGATATAATGGTGTTGTATGGAGTGTGGAATGATTAAAAATTAAGTGAGAATTCTTTAGAAAATCCTAGTGTGCAAATCGGCCATAGAGAGAGTTTTAGGAAATTGATGTTGTTTGTGTTGATTGGATGATATATCAAGTGTTGAATGGTATTAAAATGGGTTGTGTGGTGGTTGGAAAGTGGTGGAATCAAAGGAAAATAATAAATTATATTTATGGACATAAAAGAACCTAGAGGAAATTATTTAGCAAAACGATGCTTAAAAGACGTAAAACGGAGAAACGACAATGGAATTAGCCTCTTGGCAACCTAAGGATGTGTAATAAAATGAGAAAGAGAATTTAGAAAAATAAAAATGAAAAATGGCGAACATGACGATGATGAGGGTCATGTTGGAGGAGATAAGGGTTGGTCCTGCTGCAGGCCAATTACCACCGCCACCACCGCCGCCTCCTCCACCTAGTGTTCAGGATGAGAGCCTGAGTCACATTGGCAGTGCTGCTCATGTCGTTGAGACGAGGGAGACTCTTGTAGAGCCTGCTGAGGATCGTGATGTGTTAGATCGCCGGCTGAATGCTTTCAGGAAGCATAAGCCACCTGTGTTTGAAGGGTCTTTGGATCCTATTGCTGCGGCGAGATGGCTGGAGTCGCTGGACAGGATATTTCGAGTCATGCAGTGTACAGATCCGCAGAAGATAATGTTCTCGACTTACATGCTGGAGGGCGATGCCCATGAGTGGTGGACGAACACCTCTCGTGCTTATGAGATGCAGGGTCGTGTTTTGACGTGGCCATTCTTTGAGGAATGCTTTTTGGGCAGATACTTTCCCTACGATGCGCAGGAGAGGAAGCAGGGGGAGTTTGATAGATTGGTTCAGGGCTCGATGTCTGTTGATGAGTACCTTGCCAAGTTCAATGAGCTTGTGAAGTTTGCGCACTTCCGGATGGTTCCTCATACTCCGATGTTTTTGGCTGCTAAGTTCCGTAGAGGACTTAGTGAGGTGATTGCAGAGCACATTGCTGGAGCTGCTTCGAGGGATTTTGGTACACTGGTTCAGCAGTGTAAGGACATTGAGGATGTCTGCATAGCGAGCAAGGCCAAGAGGGCCAAGGTCGACGAGACCAAGGGGACTGTTGGTTCCACTCCTGTTTCTACTTCTTGGAAGGACATGAAGTTTGCTGGGAAGGGCAAGGGTAAACAGTTGGCGACTAGGCAGGCGCCTGGTCAGTTCAAGAGGACTGCTTCACAGCAGGGGAGTTTTGCTAGGCCTCCTTCCACTCCGAGATGTGTAGGGTGCGGAAAGGAGCATGCTGGTCGTTGTGCTTCAGGTTAGCTGATCTGTTTCCAGTGTGGCAAGGAGGGACAATTCTTTAGAGACTGTCCGTCGTCGACGGCGAGAGCTGCAGCTGTTCAGGCAATTCCTTTGCAGATGGTTCCGATGGCTTCTACTTCGGCACCTGCGGTGCCACCTTCTGTTGGGCGTGTGTACACCTTGGATAGGCAGCAGTCGGACCGCGCTCTGAACCTTGTTATAGGTACTGTGTCTATTGGTGGTATTGCTGTTGATGCATTGTTTGACTCCGGAGCTACGCATTCGTTTGTTGCTACCCCGATTGCTTTGGAGCTTGAGTTGCCCATGTCTGTGCTTTCTCCACCGTTGCGGGTGACTACCGCCACCGGAGAAATATGTGATTCTACCACTGTACATCGCGATGTAGAGTTTCAGTGGGATGGCCGTGAGTTCTCGGTAGATCTGATAGGATTGCCGATGGCCAACTTGGACATTATTCTGGGCATGTATTGGTTGTCTAGAAACTGTGCACTAATTGATTGCTATGCAAAGCGCGTGGTGATGTCTCAGTGTGATTCCATAGCTAGTTTCTCGCCATATATTTCATTGCTACAGGCTAGGAAGGCCTTGAGAGCAGGGACATTTGGTTATGTCATGTTGGGAGGTTTGGTGAGTGGGACACATGAGGATATCACTGGCATTCCTGTGGTGGGGGAGTTCCTGGAGGTGTTTCCTGAGGAGATCCCTGAGTTTCCACCACAGCGGGAGATAAAGTTTTCCTTTGACTTGTTGCCTGGTGTGGGGCCGATTTCATTAGCTCCATATCGGATGTCGCCACCGGAGTTGGCTGAGCTGAATAAGCATATTGAGGATCTTTCAACGAAAGATTTCATCCGGCCGAGTGTTTCTCCTTGGGGAGCACCAGTCATCTTTGTGAAGAAGAAGGACGGGACAATGCGATTGTGCACCGACTACCGGCAGTTGAACAAGGTGACGATCAAGAACAAGTATCCCCTCCCTCGGATTGATGATATGTTGGATCAGCTCAGGGGTGCTTGCGTGTATTCCAAGATTGATCTCTGGTCCGGATACCATCAGATTCGGGTGAAGCCGGAAGATGTCCCTAAGACCGCGTTTCGTTCGAGATACGGTCACTTTGAGTATTTGGTGATTCTGTTTGGACTCACCAATGCACCTGTAGTGTTCATGGATTACATGAACAGGATTTTCCAGCCGTATTTGGATCAGTTTGTGATCGTCTTCATTGATGACATTCTGATTTACTCCAAGACTGAGGAGGAGCATGCAGAGCATCTGAGGATTGTTCTGCAAGTGCTGAAGGAGAAAAAGCTTTATGCTAAGCCTTCTAAGTGTGAGTTTTGGCTTAAATCAGTCAAGTTTCTGGGGCATGTGATTTCAGCAGATGGAGTTGCAGTGGATCCCAACAAGATTGAGGCCGTGCTGGATTGGGAAAGGCCCAAGACAATTACGGAGGTAAGGAGCTTCTTAGGTTTGGCTAGTTACTATCGGAGGTTCATCAAGGGATTCTCCACGATGGTTCTCCCTTTGACTCGCCTTACCCGAAAGGAGACTCCATTTGTGTGGACTCACGAGTGTGAGGATTGCTTTCAGGAGTTGAAGGAGAGGTTGACTACTTCACCTGTGTTGATCCTTCCTGATCCTGAGGAGCAGTTTGAGCTGTACTGCGATGCTTCTGGAAAGGGGCTGGGATGTGTGTTGATGCAGTCTGGTAGAGCTGTTGCTTTTGCTTCGAGGCAGTTGAAGCTTCATGAGGAGAACTAACCGACTCATGATTTGGAATTGGCTGCGATTGTGTTTGCTTTCAAGATTTGGAGTCATTATCTGTTCGGTATACAGTTTGCGGTGTTCAGTGATCATAAGAGCTTGAAGTATCTGTTTGATTAGAAAGAGCTGAACATGAGGCAGAGAAGATGGATGGAATTTCTGAAGGACTACGACTTTGAGTTGAAGTATCATCCTGGCAAGGCCAATGTGGTAGTTGATGCTTTGAGTCGGAAATCCGTGAGTCTATCCAGTTTGACGATGGGTGACTTCAACCTCATAGAGAAGTTTCGAGATCTAAAGGTGTCAACCTTGTTTGGGGGTGCACTTCTCGAGATGGAGACTGTGAGAGTCAGGAATGAGCTTATGGAGAAGATCCAAGAAGCGCAAGTGCAGAGAGAGTGTCTCGACCACGTGAAGAACCAAGACGGTGTGTCTTGGAATGAGGATGGACTTCTGTTGTTTCAGAAGCGTGTTGTGATTCCTCGAGGTCCTTTGACCGAAGAGGTTATGGCAGAGGCCCATAAGGCAGACTATGCAATGCCAATCCAAACACTTCATATAACACCTCACAATTTTAAATTAAGTATTTAAAATATTAAATGAGTGATTGAGTGAAGGATTAGTGAAAATCCTAAAGATTAGGCCAAAATACAAAGAAATGGCAAAATGGTAATTAGCCAACACGCAACCCTAGGAAGATAAAAATTGAGTAGAAGGTCTCAAATGATAAAAATAACCCTGGAAATGGATCCAGAATGAAAAATTGAAAAGACTCCTGTCGGACCACTAAATATTCTCGATCGTGGCGAGAAGCAGCTGAGGAGCAAGATCATTTCGATGGTCAAAGTGCAATGGTCAGGAAGAACTCCTGAGGAGTGCACCTGGGAGCGAGAGGACGAGCTTCTCCGGCAGTATCCCGACTTCCGAGACAAGTATATTCTGATTTTGAGGACAAAATCCTAAAAAGGTGGGGTGAATGTAAGAACCCGCACCGTAAATTAAGGAATTTTAATTAATTAATTATGTGAAAATAGGAAATGATTCTATAATTGACCCTAATAATTAATAAGAGACTTTAATAATTATGGTAAGTGAGTAATAATATTGAAAGTCGTTTTTCGGAAGAAAAGTGCAGATATCGGTTCTGCTAGTCGGTATAAATGCGTACCGAAAAAGTATCCTGGAAAATTATAATAAGTGCATGATAATTACTAGAATAATATGTAGGACTTGTAAAACAAGTTTCAAGTCCAAATAATGAGAACTGGTGCTAGAAACCGGTACTGGCTTTGAAAAGCGCGTACGGAAAGGTGCTCTGAAAATTATAAGAAAAATATGATAATTCTTGTAAAAATGTGTAGTTCCAGATTCTAAAGTTTGGGATTAAAATGCTAAGCGTAGCAATTAAAGCTAATACTGTGTGTTTGAAACTTAACCGCCTATATAAGCCTTAGGTGAGGGCACAAAACCCTAGAAAACAGACTCCTATGCGTGGAGAATGGCCGACCAGATTTTCCAAACACTGTTTTTGGCTTCTCTTCTCCAATCTTGAGGCTTGAAGCCATTTCCTTTCAATTCTCTTATCTTAAACACTTGGTGTGAGTGAGAGTGACCTTGGGAGAGTGTTGGAGTCCTTGTTTCTGAGTGTGGGGGGCTGTTTTGTGGTTGTGAAAGGGCTGAGTTGGTGGTTTGTGGTGTTGGAGCTTTCTCCTTGGCTTGTGAGCTTCAAAGTGCCAACCTTTGTGAAGAAAGGACCCTTCTTAGTGTGCATTTTCGTGCACAGTGTTGAGACAGAACCATTAGGAGTTTCTTGTGAGCTCCAAGAGCTTTCATTCTGAGTTTGAGCTTGGGTAAGCTTCATCACCTTTGATCTTGAGTCTTTGAGCTTAAAAATGGAACCTTGGTGCATGTAAAGGTTAAAAGATGATAACTTAATGTTGGGGTTGGTCAAACACACCTAGAAATGCATGTTTAAGTGTCTAGAATCCGTAAAAACCCAACCTTGGAAGGATATCTTCACGAAATGCAGTTTCTGCATTCTATCTTGAAATATCCGGATATCTGCCCGAGAAATATCCGGATATGTGATATCCGGATATGGGATTTGGATATCCGGATATTGGATATCCGGATACGGGAATATAGATATCCGGATATTGTATATCCGGATATGTACAGTGAGATATCCGGATATTGCATATCTGGATATGGTCCCGAGGAATATCCGGATATTCTGGGATTTCATAGAACAGTAGCTGTGCTGTGTGTACAGTAGGCTATTGGGGGTTTGCGGACCCTAGATTGATGAAGTTGAACTCCTGTAATTAATGAACTTAGTCAGAATCAAGTGATTAAGGGCTTATGGCTTGGTATGGAGCCTTAAGACGTAAAACGTAAAGGGAAGACGTTGACTTTAAGTTATATGCTTGTGGTGCATTATTATTGATATAGTATTGGTCCATAACAGATTGTGAATCTGCTGTGTTTGGACTTTGAGCTGTGGACTCTTGGCTTTGGGTGTTAGCTTGCAAGGTAAGCTTTCGTGTCCTCGGTTTAGCCATGTTGTGGTTCCACCATGTCCCATGGGGGTGTGGTTATATGCATGCTGTGTTACATGCTTTGAATATTTGAAATGCTGTTGAGCTTTATGTGCGATGGCTTTTAATATGCATGTGTTGTTTCATCTTTACGGTAAGCCTGAGTATGTGGCGTCATACGATATGGTGATCCAGGGTGAATGCAAGTGGCGTCTTGCACTATGTGTGGGTATTTGGCGTATATAAATCCTGCATTTCTCTGGCCAGTAGAATAGAATTGACACACATGACATGATTATCTGCTGGATTGCACTATTTTAGAAATGATATTGATGAACTGCTTTTAAACTTATATTGCACATGTAAGTGAGCTTGGGGTGGAAGATCCTTGAGGACCCCCTTATCTTACTGAGATTTCTTGTTTAGAGATCTCACCCCATGTTTGGGGAATACTTATTTCAGGTTCAGGTAGTATGGTGACTGATGCCTCTGGCGGCAGGAGGCTAAAGCTTAGCTGATTATGATATTATGTTGTATTGCTGCCATGACTGGATTTGGGTGTTGTTTATGTTTTCCGCTATTTATGATTGTGTTGTTGTTGAGACCGATGTTGGGCATGTTGCCTTATTTGAGTGAGCATGGGGATTGTCCATGACACTTTTGTTAGTACTTTTAGATTGGAGTTGTATAAACTGTTAGATGGTCCAATCTACGTTGTTGTAGTTCCATGACTAGAGCAACACTTTTATTATCTATATTTTGAGGTATTTCAGTTAGCTGCTTTATTGCAATTACATACAGGCGATGTTTTATTAATTGATTAATAAGCAAGTTGGTAATGATAATGACATCATAATTGAAAAAAAAAGATATTCCACATTTTTAATTAAGTGCTGCTTAATACGATAGTATGATAACATTACCAGATATATACGGGGTGTTACAGGAAGCAGGGGGAGTTTGACCGTTTGGTACAGGGCTCGATGTCTATTGACGAGTACCTGGCTAAGTTTAATGAGCTGGTGAAGTTTGCGCACTTCCGGATGGTTCCTCCTACTCCGTTGTTTCTGGTAGCTAAGTTCCGCAGGGGACTTAGTAAGGTGATTGCTGAGCACATTGCTGGTGCTGCTTCGAAGGACTTTGGTACACTGGTTCAGCAGTGTAAGGACATCGAGGATGTTTGTGTAATAAGCAAGGCCAAGAGGGCCAAGGTGGATGAGACTAAGGGAACTGGTGGTTCCACTCCTGCTCATACTTCTTGGAAGGACATGAAGTTTGCTGGTAAGGGCAAGGGAAAACAGTTAGCGACTAGGCAGGCGCCTGGTCAGTTCAAGAGAGCTGCCTCGCAGCAGGGGAGTTCTGCTAGGCCTCCTTCCACTCCGAGATGTTCGGGATGTGGAAAGGAGCATGTGGGACGTTGTGCTTCGGGGCAGTTGGTGTGTTTCCTGTGTGGCAAGGAGGGCCACTTCTCTAGATACTGACCGTCGTCGACGGCGAGAGCTGCAGCGGTTCAGGCAGTTCCTCTTCAGATGGTTCCGATGGCATCTTCTTCGGCACCTGCAGTGCCACCTTCTGTTGGACGAGTTTACACCTTGGATAGACAGCAATCGGACCGCGCTCCAAACCTTGTCAGAGGTACTGTGTCTGTTGGTGATTCTTTTGTTGATGCTATTTTCGATTCCGGGGCTACGCATTCGTTTGTTGCTACCCCGATTGTTTTAGGGCTTGAGTTGCCCAGTGCTGTGCTTTCTCCACCGTTGCGGGTGACTACCGCCACCAGAGAAATTTGTGGTTCTACCACTGTACATCGCGATATAGCGTTTCAGTGGGACGGTCGTGAGTTCTCGGTAGATCTGATAGGATTGCCGATGGCCAACCTTGAGATTATTCTGGGCATGGATTGGTTGTCTAGAAACTGTGCAATGATTAATTGCTGTGCAAAGCGCATGATGATGTCTTCGTGTGATTCCACAGCTAGTTCCTCGCCATACATTTCATTGCTGCAGGCCAGGAGAGCTTTGTGAGCAGGGGCATTGGGATATGTCATGTTGGGTGGTTTGGTGAGTGGGACACAGGAGGATATCACTGGCATTCCTGTGGTGGGGGAGTTCCTGGAGGTGTTTCCTAAGGAGATCCCTGAGTTTCCACCACAGCGGGAGATAAAGTTCTCCTTTGACTTGTTGCCTGGTGTGGGGCCGATTTCTTTAGCTCCATATCGGATGTCGCCACCGGAGTTGGCTGAGCTTAAGAAGCATATTGAGGATCTTTCGGCGAAAGATTTCCTCCGGCCGAATGTGTCTCCTTGGGGAGCACCGGTCATCTTTGTGAAGAAGAAGGACAGGACAATGAGATTGTGCACCGACTACTGGAAGTTGAACAGGGTGGCGATCAAGAACAAGTATAGTGTCACTGCCAAAACACTACCTTCCCCCACTGGCTAAGCTGTCTGAAATCCCTTCTTTAAGGAAGTTCCTTTATCGGTATGTGTTCAATTTCCATTGATACACAATGAATATAGCTTACTTAGCCAGAGAAATACAAAAAGCTTTATTGAAAATAATTCTTTAAGAGTTTTACAGCTTATCCGTTCCACAGATACTTCAGCCCATGGCTGTTACTTTAAACATAATTATTCTAAACTGAAGTCCTATAGACCCGAGATTCAGTTCAGAGATACGAGTGAAAAGGAAAGAAGAAACACTTATATTGAAATAAAACAAGAAAGATTACAACAAAATGTAAAGTGGAGAAGATGGTTGATGCTCGTGAGGAGTCTCAAGTGAGTGATACAGAATAAGGGAGAAGTGTTGTCACTTAACTATAGCTACAACTATACAAAATTAACTACAAACTAAATACTAAGTGATCTTCTTCTTAAGGAATTCAATCCCTTAGGAGTTCGATGATGTCTTCGTGTTTGGGACGTCCTATTTATAGGTAGAAGAGTGAGTGGCAGTTTTGTAAAATCCTTTGGAGTTGGTTTCTTGACTGAAGGGTCGGGGCGGTGGCAACAATGTTTGGAAGCTTGCAACTTGCTTGATGGCACAGTTATTGTTGATGATTAGCCATTTTCTTGCAGTCCCTCATGTCTTGCTTTCTTCTTAACAATTGAGAACTCTTTATTCCTTGTTGTGCACGTTACCTTGTGCTTAGTTGATGCACCGCCTCTGCTTTATGGAGACTTTGTTTCCACGTTTCCTGCAAAGTGAACAGAAGCATTAAATGAGTGGAGCAAGTGCAATAAATGTTCTCAATCCGTTCCCTTTTTAATATGTTTTCAAAGGATTACGTCATCATCCGTTCCCCCACTGTGTTTTTGTCACAAATGTGTAAAACAAGTGATTTTCATGTTGAAGTTGCTCATTAGATGAGGGAACAAATGGTATTTTGCCATCAAAATGGGCTTAGATGGGAACGAATTTACGTCCCATCAATTGTAGCTGCGCTTAATATCATAATCAATGTTAATAATACCGATGTACAATGAGCTGTTACATTTTATGGTATCAGAGAAGTGTACTAGGGAACTCTGATTATGTATGACTGTATTTTATGTTGCATAGCTATCTGTGAACTCTTTATGATCAATGTATATGTGATTCCTCAGTGTGAGTCTGATCAGCTCATTCCTTTGTGTTGCATGAACAGATATCATGAGGGGAGCTCGTTGTCGCCGTGGAACATGAGGTGCATATCTTCCACCGCCAGATCTGATTACTGCAGCCCTGAATGCTCTACAGACGGAGACGGTTGCGATTAGAACTATGACTGAGAACCTGATGAAAAATAATCAGGATATGCTGCAGGCCTTCATGACTGAGACGAGGCCTGAGAGAGTTCGGTATAGGAGGAATGATTCTCCTCCACATACGGCTACGCTGACTCCTACACCTACGCCATCTATTACACCTCAGCAGGAGGGGAGTGGGGCTAGTCGTCATTCTGGGGTTGCTGAGCAATTTGTTGCTAGTACTGATGAGCAGAGGCTCATATCTTTCCGGAAACACAATCCGCCAGCATTTCAGGGGTCAAGGAACCCGAAGGTAGTTACTACTTGGCTGATGGGGACAGAGAAGATATTTCAGGTAATGAGGTGCCAGGATCCCCAGAGACTGATGTATTCTGTGTATATGCTAGAGGGAGATGCCCACGAGTGGTGGTGCAGTGCATCTCGCCCATTCACTATTCAGGGAGAGGAATTGACTTGGGCTTTATTTGAGAGATTGTTTCAAGAAGAATATTTTCCCAGGGATGTCTGGGAAGCTAAGCAGGGAGAATTTGATAAATTGTTACAGGGTACCATGACTGTTGATGCATATTTGGCCAAGTTTAATGAGTTGGTCAAGTTTGCGAATTACGGGGGTGTGCTGCCGACTCCAGAGTTTTTATCTGCCAAATTCCAAAAAGCATTAAGTGAAAAGATTGCGAAGAGAATGTCTAATACTGTTGTGAGAAATTTTGTTGATCTAGTGACCTAGTGTAAAAGGGTTGAGACTGTTTACGACAGGTATTCGAAATCAAATTCTGCACGAGAGCAAGAGGTAAAGAGGACATCTGGTCCTTCTGGAAATAATAATAGAGGTGGCTACCATCATAATAATAATAGAGGTAGGGGGTTGCAGGTAAGGCAACCTCCTGGTCATTTTAAGAGAGGTGGTGGTCAGAGGGGTGGTTATAATTATAGAAATTCCACTCCTCAGTGTGATAAGTGTAAAAGGTACCATCGTGGTCCTTGTACTGTGGCTCTGAATTCTTGTTTCAAGTGTGGTAAGGTTGGGCATTTTTCCAGAGAGTGTTATAGTAATATTGGGCAGGTTGCGAATCTGCAGGCCTTGCCATCTGCTTCTACAGTTGGACGCGTGTATACTACCAATGCGCAGCAGACAGAGAAGGCACCGAATCTGGTTAAAGGTATAATTTTCATCTCTAATATTGATTTGTTTGTTTTGTTTGATTCGGGAGCAACACATTCGTTCGTGGCGAAATATGTTGCTAAGGGGTTGGGCTTAAGGATAACACAAATGATTCCCCCTATGCATATTACTACTGCTACATGAGAGGTTAGTGATTCCTCCTTTATTTGTAAAGAGGTTGGGTTTGTCTGCGAAGGCAAGGGTTACACTATTGATTTGATTATCTAGCCCTTGGCCTCTATTAATTTGATTTTGGGTATAGATTAGTTGTCTCAAAATTGCGCAATGATTTATTGCTGCAGAAAAAGGTTGATATTATCTCACGAGAAGCCCTCGGTTAGTCCGTCTCCTTTTTTGTCTGTCTGTCAAGCCATTAAAGCCTTTAAGGCTGGTGATCTGGGTTATGTTCTCTTGGGTGGATTGGTTGGTGATAAAGAGTTATAAATTTCATGTATTCCGGTGGTTAATGAATTTGCTGACGTATTTCCCGACGAGATATCAGAATTTCCACTTGAGAGAGAGATTGTGATCTCGATTGATTTATTGCCTGGTGTGGGGCCTATCTCTTTAGCTCCATATCGAATGTCCCCACTGGAGCTGGCTGAGTTGAGGAAGCATATTGAGGAACTATCTGAAAAGAATTTTAGCAGGCCGAGTGTGTCTCCATGGGGAGCACCGGTAATATTTGTGAAAAAGAAGGACGGTAGCATGAGATTGTGTACTGACTACTGGCAGTTGAATAAGGTTACAATTAAGAACAGGTACCCATTGCCACAGATTGATGATTTGCTAGATCTATTGAGTGGTGCCTGTATATTCTCTAAGATTGATCTCCGGTCTGGATACCACCAGATCCGGATTAAACCGAAGGACGTGCCTAAAACGACATTCTGATCCAGATACAGACACTTTGAGTATGAGGAGATTCCTTTTGGGCTTACTAATGCCCCTGCAGTGCTCACGGACTATATGAATCGCATTTTTAAATCGTATTTGTACCAGTTTGTGTTAGTGTTTATTGGCGACATTCTGATTTATTCCAAAAGTTAAGAGGAGCATACAGAGCATATGAGGACTGTATTGCAGGTGTTGAAAGATAAAAAATTGTATGCCAAGCCATCTAAGTGTGAATTCTGGCTATCTGAGGTGCAATTTCTGGGTCATGTCATTTCTGCTAGTGGTGTTGCGGTGGATCCAAGTAAGATTGAAGCGGTAAGTGACTGGGAACGACCTAAGACTGTGACTTAGATCAGGAGCTTCTTGGGGTTTGCTGGTTATTATCGCATTTTTATACATGGGTTTTCTGCTATGGTATTGCCATTGACCCGATTGACACGAAATGATACTTCTTTTGTGTAGACCCAGGAATGTGAAGACTGTTTTCTAACACTTAAAGAGAAGTTGACTACTGCTCCTATGTTGACCCTTCCTGATCCGAAAGGTGAGTTTGAAATGTATTGTGATGCTTCCAAGAAATGTTTGGGGATTGTGTTGATGCAAGATAGGAAGGTGGTTGCTTATGCGTCTAGGCAATTGAAACCTCATGAAGAAAACTATCTGACGCAGGACTTAGAGCTCGCTGCTATTGTGTTTGCCTTGAAAATCTGGAGGCATTTTCTGTATGGGATGAATTCCGTTGTGTTCAGTGATCACAAAAGCTTGAAATTTTTGTTTGATCAGAAAGAGCTGAACATAAGACAACACAGATGGGTTGAATTCTTAAAGGACTATGATTTTGAACTGAAATACCATCCGGGTAAAGCTAATGTTGTGGCAAATGCATTGAGTAGGAAATCTGTCAGTTTGTCTCAGTTGATGATGTGGGATAATGAAGTGATTGAACAATTCTGAGATTTGAAAATAACGGATTTCTTCGAAGGTAGAATATGTTATATTGAGTTGACACGGATTGGGAATGAGCTACATGAGAACATAAAAGACACTCAAATACGGAACGACAGTATCAAGTACTTGAAAGGCCAGAGTGGCATATATGTGAATGAACAGGGATTGTTGTCATGTCAGGGCAGGATTGTTGTGCCCAAGGAGCTAGCAGATGGTTGAGGCCCATAAGTGTCATATGCTATTCACCCAGGCGCTACAAGAATGTATCAAGATTTGAAAGTTAATTTTTGGTGGCCTGGGAAGAAAAAAGATGTTGCTGAGTATGTATCAAAGTGCTTAGTATGTCAGAAAGTCAAGATAGAACATCAGAAACCTGTTGGTTTACTTTAGCCATTGGATATACCAGAGTGGAAATGGGAGAGCATCTCTATGGATTTCGTTGTTGGTTTGCCTCGGACTACGGCTGGTTACGATTCAATTTGGGTTATTGTGGACAGACTTACGAAGTCTGCACATTTTCTGCCAGTGCGAGTGGATTTCTCTACGGAGAGACTAGCAAAATTATATGTAAATGAGATTGTAAGGCTTCACGGGATACCAGTTAGCATTGTCAGTGATCGGGACCTGAAATTTACATCGCGCTATTGGGGAGCCTTGTAGCAGGCTTTTGGCACTCAGCTCAGGCTGAGCACTGCGTATCACCCGCAGACTGATGGTCAGACTGAGAGGACCATACAGACCCTTGAGGATATGCTGAGAGCTTGCATACTGGAGCAGGGTACAACTTGGGACAGATACTTGTCATTGGTGGAATTCTCGTATAATAACAGTTTTCATTCAAGTTTGGGCATGGCACCGTATGAGGCATTATATGGATGTAGATGTCGTACTCCTATTTGTTAGGTCTCTATCTAGTCAAGATTCTGAACTAATGGTCATTATATGACCATCCTATTCATGCGCCCCATTCAGCCCCAAAAGGGGTCCAGATACTTTGAGCTGTTGCATTCAAGTTTGAACCAACTAGCTCACTGATTCTCTCAACAACCAAATCTGATTGGAGCTTGTTTGTTTGAAAAATATGACACTCATCTCCAACCAAAGTGGCACCCCAAATCAGCCTTTGGAGATCTCCATAGATCTTTTCTTGATACAAGGAATTTGTTCCAACAAGATCTCATCTTATCCTTTTGTTATGAAACAACTTTTCATAGCCAATTCAAATTCGAATTCAAACATTTAAATTCAAATGTTCAAACATTTAAATTCTAAATTCAAATTCAAATTTCAAATTCAAATTCAAATTTCAAATTCAAAATTCAAAATTCAAAATTCAAATTTCAAAATTAAAATTTCAAATTTCAAATTTCAAATTTCAAATTTCAAATTTCAAATTTCAAATTCAAAATTCGAATTTCAAACTTCAAATTCAAAATTCAAAACTTAAATATTTGATAATTAATTTAACCAATTAAATTAATTAGTAATGTCTTGGACCATCCAAGCCCATTAACCATACCATGCGCCCTCTCCATCTTAGGTGGGCTTCCAAACTTCATCTTGGGCTAACAACCATTATTAGCTCCAATACCTTTAATGCTAGATCATCATGACAATAAGGTGTTAGTGTGTGACCCATTAGGTCCAACATAGCCACTGACATAAATGGGTTTGGGCCCAATAAGCCCACAATCCATTTAATGACAACACAGAGCACTAGCAATGCTTTGTTGCCCAAGAGCTAGTTATATTAATGACTTGATCATCCTATTACACATATTTGGTTTCCGTATGTATCTCCTTTCGTCTCGGTTACCTTCCCATTGAACCTAGGGTAAGGAAACGTATCAACCCTTGCGGTTTAGGTAAGCTTTATTCGAAATAGGGAATCTTCAATTTACTGACTCTAAAGGCAGATCATCTCATGATCTCTTTTACTATGCATAGATTCTCGAGTCCCTGTAAATGTCATCCCGATTTCTCCGGTTTACAGATAACCTAATCTCTCACAGAGATTTGACGAATTCCTTCAGCTTATCACCCTAGCCCTGTGCTCTTTCAGGACAAGCCCAACAGTATACCTTTGAGTCTCCATGTTTTAGGAAGATGAGGTATACTGTCAAAGCATGCCTTCTAGAACACAGTCTAGGTAATAACTTCTGGTCTAAGGAAAGACATACCCAAATGTAGAGAGACTACTCTAATGATACTCTCTGTGAGATTTCCTCATAAAGTCTCTTTGTGGGTCTGTTCAGTGCGAGCTATACCCTTATAGGTCCACCCACGACTTTAGCTAAGACATCTCCATATCTGTAGCACATAAGGTCTTTACCTTGTATCCAAATACAAGTAGATAAGTCGTGCTAGTCTTACCCGAGATCACTGATCCCCATTCTCAGTGTCTCTAGACTAGGAACATAAAATTAGGAATAAACGTGCGGTATCCTTGAATCCTCATGATCATGATCTCATCACAGATACTCAAGAGGTACTTGTTCTATTCCAAGGGGTTTATCCAGTTACTCATATAAAATATTAATAATAATATTGAGACAAAATATGAAACAGGATAAAGAGTGCTTTTATTTATTTGCGACAATATAAAAGGTTCACATATGTCCTAATCTAATCAAAAGATTGTCTCTAGGACATCCATATACTAACAAATTACCAAGCTTTTAGGTTTGTAGTGATAGGGCAACTCGGATCGTCTCCCGAAGAACCTGCTAGAAATCAGAAACGCTCTTGTAAAATAACATATAAAGGGAAAGGGGGATCTGTTGATTTGAAATTTAAATAAAACAGATTTGAAAAAGATATTTAAGAATTAGAAATAAAAAGCAATCAACCTAAGGAATCAGGATTCATTAATTTATTTCGTCATTGGATAAAAAGATATGATTATCAATTCGTGATTAACCCCAATCGAATTAGGAATCCTCAAATTCAATTAGAAACCCTCTCTAGACTATCGCCTAGCGTTTGGTTGAATATAATATTTAAACTATGCAATCGCAGTAATTTAAACATGTTCAGCTTTTGTTCATTGGGTTGGTTAATCTGACCATTAAATCTAATGATCAATTTTCCCTTGTAGAATGCAATCGCATTATTCAGTTTGAATATCTATAATCAGATGATATTCAACCTGAATTGGGAAAAAATGAAATTGATGAAAAAGTTAAAAACCGATCCTCTGAAATAAACTAACGAACCTTTAACCTTAGATTGATTAAAGGTGTTTAGCCTAGCATCGCAAGGTTAAACATAATTCAAAATTAAATAGCATAAAAGAAAAAGAAGAAGATCAAAAGAAAAGTGCAGAATTTCAATAATGAAAACTAGAACAATTGTTCAACTCAAAATCTCTGACTGCCGAAGGGTTTCCTAACATTCTCCTTAAATAACCGACATTCAGAACGGATTAGGGTTTCACCACTTCGGCCCATAAATCAAATAAAATCTGAATAAAAATAAAATATTAAAACATGGCCTTGGGCCCTAAACACATTGGGTTCTAATTAATTTACAAGTCAAAATGTCAAATTAAAATTCCAGTAAAAACAAGTCATCTTGGGATCAGTTTTCTACCATCTTCTCGTCCGAATTGAACTTCAGTATCTGAAATAGCATTTGTAGCCCTATCTGTTAGGTACAAAACACAATAAGAACGGAGTTAATCGGACATCAGAAGAGTGAGATATGGCCAAAATATGAAAGTAGTGTAAATTTGACGAAAATCAATTAAACCCAATCAAAATCTAGAATTATGATTTGATCCAAAAGACTTTTATTTAATTCAAATAAATCATAAAATTACCAACCAAGAGTAATAAATAAGTGTAATAAAATATATGTTATCAATACCTTGTGGTATTCGAATACTGTAGTAAAAGTATTCGGATACTTTGTGGTATTCGAATACTTTAGTGAAAGTATTGGGATACTTTCTGAAGACATGGAGTATTCGAATACTCATCGAGGAGTATTTAAATACCTCCTGCAGATTGAGCCTAAAATCACTTAAAACTAGCTGGAAAGTATTAAACACTATGTAGAACCTTAATGGAACTTTGGGCTACGAATATTAATGATATTTTTGGTATGAACAGACCGTGACTCTGCTGTTTTGGTGAACCGAGGTTGTTAGCTTGAGATTTCTAGCTAGACAGGTAAGCTTCTGATCCTCGGATTGATCTGTTGCTTGTTCCACCAACCTCCATGGGAGGGTGGTTTATGTGCATGGTATGCTTTTATGAAAATGATATATGCATTGATATATGCCTGAGATATGTGAATATGTCTGTTGATTACTTATACGATCAGGTTGCGACCTTGGTGTGTAATGCAGTTGATGTAATGTATGGATGTGATGTTGATTACTTACACGATCAGGATACGACCCTGGTGTGTAAGGTATAAGGCTGCGACCCTTTTGTTTAGATAGTTTGCAGACGTGCGTAAACCCTATCATGTTCCCTGACTAGTAGAACCGCACTTGCATACATCGCATGAGATATGAGTTGTAGTACTTAGCTCGTTGATCATTTGATATGTTGCCATGATTATACTGTTTTAACATGAACATGCATCATAATTACTGTCTTTGAACTTAAGGATATACTTGTAAGTGAGCATGGGACGGAAGAGTCCTAGAGGACCCCTTATCTTACTGAGATTTCTTTTTAGAGATCTCACCCCGTGTTGGGGAACATTTTCAGGTACAGGTACCTCTGAGCTTGAGACCTCTAGCGACAAGAGACCAGAGTTGAGCTGACTGATGCATGCTTACTGCTTTATCTGTTTACATGAGTATGCGTGATTCTTATTTTATGGCTGTTGTATCTGAGAGTGATGATTATGTTATTTATTTGGTGAACATTGGGTTGTCTATGCCACATTATTGTCAGACATGTTTGTTTCTGCTTGAGTTGTATAATGTATCAGAATATTGTCCGGTCTACATGTCGTAGCTCCGTGACTAGATACACAGCTATTTATACTAAGAGGTTATTCAGTTAGTTAGTTATTGCAATTTAAATACATGCATTATTTTGAAAAGGAATAAGTAATCAACTTGGTTAATAATGAATAGTTCATAATCAGAAAGAAAAAGTTAGCTTCCGCATTTATTTAGCTGCGCCATTACCATAGGTATGTTTAATACACTGGGTGCACATGGGGTGTTACATTTTATGGTATCAGAGCATTTTCTAGGGAAAAAGCCTGTATGTATTGCAATAACTTAGGATGCTTTGCTATGTGTTTTTGTCTTGCGAGTTTTCTTTTGGGTTTTACTATGATAATGCATGCGTGACCGCATTGTGTGAGCCCGATCAACTCATTCTTTGTGTAACATGTGCAGAGTCATGGTACTTCCCGAAGGACTCGAGATACGAATGAAGGTCAGCCTGATCCTGTCATGACTATATTAGCTGAGACGCAGGCGACTAGACAAGCCAACCAGGAGGCCGCTAGAGTGGCCAATCAGGTTATGCTAGATGACGTGAGAGAGGCGAACACGAAAGCTACAGAAGACATACTTGAGACGAACAGGCTGGAGAACATGACCATGATGAGGGTCATGTTGGAGGAGATGTGTGCTGGTCGCAATGAGGGTCAGTTCCCTCTGCCACCACCTTCACCACCACCGTCGCCACCTCCATCTCCTCCTAGTCATCATGATAGGAACGGAGGAGGAGGAACAAATATTCCTGACCACGACGGTCTAAGTAACATAGAGGGTGTGAGTCACCTGACGGGGCTGATGCAGCCTTATTATGAGCCGGAGAGGATCGCGAGACCATTGATTGTCGGCTGAATTCTTTCCGTAAGCATAAGCCACCTTCATTTGACGGATCTTATGATCCAATTGTCGCTGCTAGATGGTTTTAGTCTTTGGACAAGATCTTCAGAGTTATGCAGTGCACCGACCCACATAAGCTGCTATTTTCCACTTACATGTTAGAGGGGGATGCCCATGAGTGGTGGGTGAACATCTCTCTGGCTTATGAGATGCAGGGACAGATTGTTACTTGGCCATTCTTCGAAGAGTTATTTCTTGGGAGGTATTTCCTATATTATGCCATGGAGCGCAAGCAATGAGAGTTTGGGAAAAGTATTTCTCCAGTCACCGAAGATAAAGTTATCTCCAGTGAGCTCAAAACGATGTCGTTTTGGGTTATAAGATTAAAAAATTATAATGAAAAAGACTAATATAACCCTGTAATATATTATAATTACAAAAACACCTTGATTTCTGCCCCAAAACGACATCGTTTTGAGCTCACTGAAGATAACTTTATCTCCGGTGACTGGAGAAATGAGAGCCTGGTACAGGGCTTGATGTCTGTGGACGAGTATCTGGCTAAGTTCAATGAACTAGTCAAGTTTGCACATTTTCGAGCCGTTAGACCTACACCTGAGTTTTTGGCAGCTAAGTTCTATAGGAGACTTAATGAGGAGATAGCAGACAGGATAGCTGGAGCTGCATCTAGAGATTTTGGCACATTGGTTTAGCAGTGTCGTGACATAGAGGATGTATATGTGACCAGCAAGGCCAAGAAGGCCAAGGTATCTGAGGAGAAAGGAGTCAGTGGTTCCTATCAAGGGAAGAACAAGAGGTATGATGGCAAGGGCATAGGAAAATAGTTCAAAAAGTTTAAGAGGACTTCTACACAACAGGGGAGTTTTGCTAGACCTCTTGCTACTCCTAGATGTGCAGGATGTGGGGAGGAGCACGTAGGGCATTGGGCCACTGGTGAGCTATTATGTTACAAGTGTGGGAAGAGTGGCCATATGGCCAAGGATTGCTCTGCATCAGCTGCTCAGGCTGCAGTTGCCCAAGCTACACCACTTCAGATTATTTCAGCACCTTATGTTGCACCACATGCAGCGACACCTGTCGTACCACCAGCTGTGGGTAGAGTTTATACATTGGATCATCAGCATTCAGACAGAGCTCCAAACCTTGTGAGAGGTACTATTTTCATTGGTAGTTGTGTAGTTGATGTGCTATTCGATTCCGGGACTACGCATTCTTTCATCGCGACCCCGATTGCTATGGGGCTTGAATTGCCTATTTCTGTGCTTTCTCCACCGTTGCGGGTTACTACCGTCACCGGAGAAAAGTGTGATACTTCCTTTGTACATCACGATGTCATGTTTTAGTGGGATGGCCATGAGTACTCGGTAGATCTGATTGGATTGCCGATGGCTAATCTGGAGATCATCCTGGGCATGGACTAGTTGTCCAAGAATTGTGTGATGATTGATTGTTGTACTAAGAAAGTGGTGATGTCTTCGTGTGATTCCACTGCCAGTTCTTTTCCTTATATATCAGTGCTGTAGGCTAGGATAGCCTTGAGAGCAGGGGAATTTGGTTATGTCCTGTTGGGAGGTTTGGTGAGTGGGACACGGGAGGATATTACCGGCATTCCTGTGGTGAGGGAATTCCTCGAGGTGTTTTCTGAGGAGATTTCTGAGTTTCCACCATAGAGGAAGATAGATTTCTCCATTGATTTGTTGCCTGGTGTAGGGCCAATTTCATTATCTCTATACCGGATGTCTCCATCTGAGTTAGCGGAATTAAAGAAGCATATTGACGATCTTTTCGCGAAGAACTTCATCCGACCGAGTGTGTCTCCATGGGGAGCACCGGTCATCTTTGTTAAGAAGAAAGATGGGACCATGCAATTGTGCACCGATTACAGACAGCTGAACAAGGTGACAATTAAGAACAAGTATCCCCTCCCTCGTATTGATGATATGCTGGATCAACTTAGCGGTGCTTGCGTGTATTCCAATATTGATCTTCGGTCTGGATACCATCAGATCCGGGTTAAGCCGGAGGATGTCCCTAAGACCGCGTTTCGTTCGAGATACGGTCATTATGAGTATTTGGTGATCCTGTTTGGACTCACCAATGCACCAGCGGTATTCATGGATTACATGAACCGTATTTTTCAGCAATATTTGGATCGTTTTGTGATCGTCTTCATTGATGATATCTTGATCTACTCCAAGAGTGAGGAGGAACATAAGGAGAACTTGATGATCGTGTTGCAGGTGCTTAAGGAGAAAAATATTTATCCTAAACCTTCTAAGTGTGAGTTTTGGCTTAAGTCGGTGAAATTTCTTGGGCATGTGATTTTCACAGAAGGAGTTGTAGTAGATCCGAACAAGATTGAGGCAGTGTTGGATTGGGAGAGGCCCAAAACAGTTACAGAAGTGAGGAGTTTTTTGGGTTTGGCAGGTTACTATAGGAGGTTCATTGTGGGATTCTCCAAGATGGTATTGTCATTGACTCGCCTTACCCGGAAAGAGACTTCATTTGTGTGGACTCACGAGTGTGAGGAATGCTTTCAGTAGTTGAAGGAGAGATTGACCATTGCATCTGTGTTGGTCCTTCCTGATCCTGCGGAGCAGGTTGAGCTTTATTGTGACACCTCTAAGAAGGGGCTGGGTTGTGTGTTGATGCAGACTGATAGAGTGATTGCATATGCTTTGAGGTAGTTGAAGCCTTATGAGGAGAACTACCCGACTCATGATTTGGAGTTGGCTGCGATTGTTTTTGCCTTTAAGATTTGGAGGCATTACCTTTAAGGCATGAAGTCTGTCGTGTTCAGTGACCACCAGAGTTTAAAGTATTTGTTTGATCAGAAGGAGCTAAACAGGAGACAAAGAAGATGGATAGAATTTCTAAAGGACTATGACTTTTAGTTGAAGTACCACCCTGGCAAGGCCAATGTGGTAGCGGATGCTTTGAGTCAGAAATCTGTGAGTCTGTCCAGTTTGATGATGGGTGACTTTGATGTGATTGAGAAGTTTCGAGATTTGACAATGACCTCTTTGTTTGGGGGTGCACTTCTCGAGATGGAGACTGTGAGAGTTGAAAATGAGCTAATGGAAAAGATCAAATAGGCGCAAGTGCAAAGAGAGTGCCTTGATTATGTGAAGAGCCAAGATGGTGTGTCTTAGAATGAAGATGGATTGTTGATGTTCCAGAAAAGGATTGTAGTTCCTAGAGGTCCATTGACTGAGGAGGTGATGTCAGAGGCTCATAAGGGCCAATTCACTATCAACCCTAGGGTTACTAAGATGTATCAAGATTTGAGGAGAAATTTCAGGTGGTCGGGCATGAAGAAGGATATAGTTGTTTATGTGTCCAAGTGTTTGATATGTCAAGAAAGTGAAGATTGAACACTACAAACCGTCTGGTAAGCTTCAACCTCTTGAGATTTTGCAATGGAAATGAGAGAGCATTTTCGCCCCAAGCTCACTTACAGGTATAATAAGTTCAACAGAATACCTATAATGCATAATGCTGGATATATAATACAATGGCATGTGATCACATTAATAACATTATCTACTGGCAAGAGACAAGTATGATTTACACACGTCTGCTACATACTAAAAACAGATGCAGCCCTATGCCCTACACCCAGGGATGTAGCCTACACATGTAGGTAACTATCACATCCGCATATATATCAACTGCAACATCCCGCGAAATTAGGAAGTTATATCAATTTTAGTGGGAAATATAGAGGCTTGTCTTGAACTCGGATCTTATGTATGTTTAGGGTGGACTTAATTTAAACCATGAAAATTGTGCTAAATATAACTAGGTGTGAGTATGTGTTTTAGGAATTTGAAACTCTAGTTAAAAGGATAGGAGTAACTTCATTATAATATAGAAAATCTTAATACGTAGAAAGAATAGGGAATAATAAAATACATCATATTCCTTATATCTATTTTAATAAATCTGAATGAATGGTTTTCTATTGGTCTATTCTAAGTGCATGCCCCATTGGCTGAAAATCACACTTTCTTCTTTATCATCCCTTTCACAATTGTGCGCAGAATAGGAATGAAATAAGGTAATATTCTGGTCAATTGCTAAAAGCAATCAGCCCTAGCCGCCCCTTCGGCCAATGAGAGGAAAGTAAAGAGATTTCAATTTTCTTTATTGGTCCAACTCCACACACTCAATCCCATCTTATCCTCTCTCCATGTACGCCTCATAGGGGTAAAGTTCATTTGTTTGTATCTTCTAATTCAGAATATATTATTCTGCCTTCACATCACCCTCTCCTCTCCATGCGTTTAGTGGTGGAGCTTCAAGCTGGGTGTTTATCATTCTGCCCTTGACCCAAACTCAGCCGCACCTTAGGCTCCTTTCTCCTCCATATGCGTGTGATCTTGGAACCCCAAAGTTGTATGTTTGTCACTATCATTTTCCTACACCGTCAGCCTTAGGGGAAGAGCACAAAGGAACAAAATTTCACCTAATCCTCACCTACCACACAAAAACCGTGAGCAATCCTCCCCTCATCTCCTCAAAACCATGAGTTGAGAGGAAAACATCATCACCAAGTTTTGATTCTCTTCTTCTGTACTGGTCAGCTGCACATCAACGTTCAAGAAGGTATTATGTCCATCTACTCCATCGTTCGTACACCCTCTGTCAGGCCCTTAATGGAACTTCCTCACTTGCATGCAGTGACAAACCGAGTTGTGGAGCATAGGAGGAGTGAAAGTGTTTCTCGCTCCTTAGTAGCTTTTCCCCTTGACCATTGGTGAATTTTAGAGTCCTTACAAGAAGGTAAAGACCAGAACTCCAGCCATTTCCTTCTCTTCACTATTTCGACCCTTGTATGTGTACAAGGAAAATTGATGGTTGTCATTCTCCTTCCCTGTTTATGCCTAGTGTGAGGACAGCCAACCCTTTTTGCATGCAACCCTATGAACTAATTTTGGGGTTTGGAATATAGCCTTCACCAAAATGTTGGACTATTTCATTAATTGGCATCATATATCTAGCCTTGTCTATGCAAAAAACTGTGAAGACAGCATATTAAGGACCCTAATCACTTACACCTAAGTCATGTAGAAATATTATGAAACTGTGAAGTATAAGCACCTAATTAATGGACAAGAAACCGAACCTACATGCATGGAAGATCATGATTATGTCGCTTATTATCTATTGGTGAAATAAGCTCTAAGTCAAAATAATTAAATTAGTGCAAGGACCATGAAACCCGATTTGATTCAAGCCTTGCATGTGTTTATAACTCATGAAGACAACATGTTAAATAATCTAATTAGCTCATGTATAAGTGATGAAGGTAGCGTTTGTTAAATGAAAATCATAAGCACCTAGTGATGATTGAAAACCGAACATGCATGTGTGGATTACCTTGGATTTTGTCAATTGAGGACAATTGGTAAACCAATCTTATGGGAGAATATTGTTTAGTATGTGAACATGGAACCCGATCATAAATCAAGGATTTAGGAGGATGCAAAAGCTATGTAATGTATAGGAAATTTATGTAATAAATTCTGACTTGGTACACATATTTGTTAGGTGCGCAAGATCCTAAAATGTGGACTGTTTGGTGAGATTTGATTAAAAGTTTGTAAGTGCCGAGGTAAGTGTTTGGTGGTAAGACCTATTGTGACTATTAGCTAGTGTATAGAATTTTGAATTGTTGCTCACGTTTGCCTTGGATTCGTATTCTGTTGTATGTTATTTGTATTATGCCCTTGGACTTAACATGATGGAAATTCTGTTTTGGGAAGTATTTGTTATTCGGCAGCTTGGTATTAAAAATAGATGAAATATATGTTATTATGATTATGATCTAGTCATGCATATGCACATCATAAAACTGCATTTCACATGTGTGTGTAAAGCCAATCATGTCATAGCATACATCATTATGCATTCATTCTGGAAACCGAAATATATAATAAAAGTAAGCATATGTTTGAGCACGCATCATGTAGGCATCCCTCAGGTACTAGGGAACGAAACTGTGGCTCAGTTCGCATAGGTCACAGTTGGAATTCACCTTTGGGGCCATATGGAATCTCTATTGTGTTAGTTAGTAGTACGTGCACTGCAGTGCTATGAACGTACATTACTTTGGCGTTATATACGCATCTTGATTAGTATTTTGGCGTTATATAGGCAATCGGATTAGTACTTTGGCGTTATATACGCAATCGGATTAGTACTTTGGCGTTATATACGCATTCTGATTCTGTTTTAGCATTTGTTCTGAATTTAAATGTTGATGCGACTGTTTTAGAATTTTGTACCTAGACTAATATTGTGGTAATACTGGTTTTACTATCACACTACTGGGATTTTTCTCACCCCTTTTGGGGCTCAATTTTTATAAATTGCAGGGAGTCGTAGAAGCATATGATGATTTGGTTATTTTGGATATTTGCTGTTGACTGCTGCTGTTTGAAATTTCTGTTGTTGTCTGCTATGTCTGTTGGATGTTGGCTGATGATTTCACATTGATGTAATATTTTGGGAATATGGACTACTGTTGGAAGAGTGATTTAAATTTCTGTTTATAAGATTTTTATGGTCAGCTTGTAATTTTTGAGATTCTGGTTATATTTTGCAAAAACAATTCACGAACGTTTTCAAAGCTGATTTGTAAACTGATTTAGCGAGCACCTTGCGAGTTCTGTTTCTGGGGCTACAGATCTCCGATTGAGACATACTTTATATGCACGTAAAGCCCCACATGTCTAGTTTCAGATTATTTAAAGTTTATGTCAAATTCATGTGAGCCTGGTTTTATATGATTTTTGCAAGTCAGGTAGTTTTTGGGAAATTTGTACTCATTTATCGGGTACCTTGCGAGTTCTGTTCCGGGAGCTACAGACCTCCGAATGAAATAATTTTTATATTCACGTAAAGCCCCGAATGTCTAGTTTCATTGTGTCAAAGAAGATTTTTTGTAAGATATTGAATTCGATTTGATATGATTTTTTTAATGCAGCAAGGTTTTTCTGGAAAACTACTAATTCAGCAGACAATGTATTTTATGAAGTTTCACACTATTTTTCATGTGCAACCATATTCCATTGTAAGATTTTATCTCATGACTTAAAAACATAGTTTCAGTGTTTAATTCAATTCCGCTTCGACTCTAATCCGCTTAGCAGACATCTCCTTTGGATGCATACAGGGGAGGGTGTCACACTAAATGGTATCAGAGCAGTTTGATTCAAGGCGTCTGTATTTGATGAAATGTTTGTTGTTTGTACTTGGTTGCTGGTTTGTTGCTGTTTGAACATATTGGCTGTTTGTATATGATCGTTGAATTGTTGCTGTTTGAATATAGTTGTCGAATGGGTTTCAGTTAAAATTGCCTTGTATTTTGAGGTGCGACGGTACTGGCAGGACTCGGTATTAAGCATGGATGTGCACACCTCAATGCTAGGAGGTGAGCCTGATCAACTCACTGACGCGTAAGGTGTGTGTGCACAATCATGGTGATCACCGGGTATACTTGTGCCTGAGCACTATGGGTGAAATATTAAATTGCTACCTACCTAAGTAGGTTATGGTGTTTGAAATTTTGTTGCTGAAAACTGGATTCAATTTTATGTTATTATGTGTCATCCTAGAACAATTTGTTAACTCATATACTTCTTTTATGATTATTGTGAGGAAAATTATGAACGGGGATGATATTTGTATAAAAGTGTATTATTTGGACTGCGCAAATTTACTGTAATTTGGTGAGTCGTAAGAATCTTGATTCCTTCTTTGTCTTAATTTGAATTCCTCGTGAATTGAACATACAGAACTTCTTATTTAATGATGCACATCAGTTAGATATCATGCCAGCTCATGAACTGTATTGCATATAACTAGACATTATACACATGATATACTATGTTATACATAATCCACGGTTATGAGAAAGAGTCTAGTTGCATTTACACCATGATGGCTTAAAGGGATGTTGTCAGGTTGAGATCAATAAGAAGTAAGTTTCCATACTCTCAATCTTTCCCTGTCTGTTTTGATTAAGGCTGTTGAAACCTTGGTATGTTTCCTGCTTTGTTGGATTGGTACTTTAAATTGAGGAGAGGAAGTGCCTAGTGTATGAATTATGACCAACTTAACCCTGCTTCAGTTTTAATTGGCTTTTGTTGAAATAATTAGTGAGAAACCTTTAATAGCGTTGGTACCTCAAAATTTTAAAGCTGTATTTTCTCGACCACAAGATTTTATGTTCAGAATATGCAAGATATTTTTGTACTATTTCCATATATTGTAAGGAGCTTTGGCATAACTATTGTTGTAGTAGTCAAATAATTTAGATGTTACGTACTTGATTTATGTAATCAGTTTTTTCTCAAACATAAAATAAGATTGCCTATTATAGACCCATACAATGGATCAATCCTTTCTCGTGCATGTTGAAAGCTTTATGGTATCAGCTTGTTTTTTTATGATGAAGCAAAGTCTGCAAGTTCCTTAGTTGGTTTTGGTGATCTGAATTTGTATGAATATGTTGTCAAGTATTCGATTTTTCTGTTTTAATATTGCTAAATGTTACGTTTTAAACTTTTACTGCATCTCTGATTTTTGTTCACTAACACTCGACACACTCAAGAAATTTCATAAAGTATGTCTTACCTTGTCGATAGAACTCTCTTGATATGTCTAAACTTGCCCCACTGAAGAATGTTTGTTTTTATTTTATTTTATTGTCATCAAGGTGTAATCTTATGCATGCAATATACTATCTGAAATGATGGATTCAAGCTAAACTTTGTGGTCTAATTGATTGAAGGTGCTAATCAGCTTATTGTGTATTTTATACCAAGATCTAGTTAATTGACTATAGATGCTAAACAACACCTGTTTCATATAGCATACTATGTGTAACCTCTTTAACCATTTTAACCGAGTTTTATTAATTTTGTCCAAATCTACAACATTTAAGTGTTACATACTCTTACATATAATATATACCTCATATACGTTCCCGATGTATAAACGTGCAATTTTCATGCCTAGGAGTTCAAGTGGCCGAAGCAACCATAATTTGGCGTATTGGGTGCTTAAGCATGCAATTTTACATATGCATCAGTGTTCGTATGTGGGTCTGCACACTGCTTTTATATATTGAAGTGCTTACTTTTTACGTCCACTTTAAGAGTTTGAACTTTTCACTGTCATAATATTTCTGAATGGTAGTCTCTTACACTGGTATAGTTAGTAAATTTTTGCATTGTCTTAGGGGTATAATTTAAATTTCAATGCAGTACATGTTGGATCTTGAAATATTAATGGTATGTATAGGTGAATCAGTATTAACTTGCTGTGTGTAATGAGGAAGACTGATATAGCTGCATTTTGTGATAACATGAACTATTCTCTCGATTTAATTGCGTGAGTGCTAAAACTTCTAGATATAAATTAATATGAATCTTCTCTACTTTCTGTGCATGTTTGTTGAGAACTGTTAATTGCTTGTGGATATGCCTCTAGAGCTAGTTACTAGTTATAATCTTCCTGTATACTTGCATAGTTACTTGGACATCAAACATAAAGACTGAGTATGTGATATAAAAGTTGAATTTAACGTGAGCACCCTGATGTTATGTAATTGCTATTTAACAGGCATAACATTCAATCTTTAACTTGAATACACTGTTGTAAATCCCATGCTTAAAAACTTGATATCATAATATATTGTTATTAGTTTGAGATGTCCTTATTGAATAGATGCATTGCTGCTTGTATGGATGAGATTAGTTATCTGTTTAAGTGAACTTTGGATTTGGTGTTTTCATGCCTGAGGCCTTGTGCCGTACTTTTGGCTTGTCACTCTAGATAGAAATTTAACTGCAACTTGAAGTTGGATGTGGTCATTGTGAACTTGAATTATGAAAGTGTGGTCTACGTTAGTGGATTACGTTTGGCAACTGTTTCAAAAATTGTAATGTGTATCAATGATTGGAAAGTTCATATCATGGTTAATGGATCCTCTGATTAGTTGAGTCATTTACATCTAAGGTACCTAGGACAGCGGAAAGCTCGAGGAAGTTTCCACATTGGGTGTTTTGACGAATTGTATGAGAGGTACCATTTAACATATGTATGAAAAGTAGGATAGAAGTTTTGTGATTTCATGAAGATTCCCTTCATTTGAAATTTGGATTGTGATGAGTTTAGTTAATGAACTAAAATTTTATGATAGGTAAGGAGTAAGTTAGGAAGTGCTTGTAATTCTAAATTGTAGCATGTCCACGACAAGGATAAAATAATCGAAATTGAAGATCCTAGTTATTTAGCCCAGGATTGTGCAAGTAATAGGAGGAGATTATTTAAATTATAATCAGTTTGGCAGTAACATGGTATGACCCCAAGGGGGAGTGATGAAATTGGGACTTTTAAGAAGTCACCTGTCTATTGTCATGTCCTACCCCATATGTGGTAACGTGAACCTGAGGAATAAAACTCTTAACCACTTGTGCTCCAACTAATATTGTTCTTTAATAAAATTTTCCTCCTTGAGCTGTTGTATTTGTGCACGCAAAATGTTTTTTAAGAGGGGTAAAGGAGTGAGGATACAAAAACGTAATTACAGAAATGTGAAATACTTGTGATATAGTGGAATGAGTTCAAATGCTAGAAGTGATGACCGATATGATGGGAATTAAGTATTTGTGCCTGAGAGTACTGAACTTTGATTATTAAATCCTAGTTGTTGGGGAAAAAGGGATTGCAATGCATAGAAGTACTTGTACTGGTAATTTATTATGAAAAGATGGTAGATAAACCGTGCCTATCGGGTATGTGAGGAAGTTTGGGGACAAACTTCAAAAAGAGATGGGGAGAGTGTAACATCTCGCGAAATTAGGAAGTTATATCAATTTTAGTGGGAAATATAGAGGCTTGTCTTGAACTCGAATCTTATGTATGTTTAGGGTGGACTTAATTTAAACCATGAAAATTGTGCTAAATATAACTAGGCGTGAGTATGTGTTTTAGGAATTTGAAACTCTAGTTAGAAGGATAAGAGTAACTTAATTATAATATAGAAAATCTTAATACATAGAAAGAATAGGGAATAATAAAATACATCCTATTCTTTGTATCTATTTAAATAAATCTGAATGAATGGTTCTCTATTTGTCTATTCTAAGTGCATGCCCCATTGGCTGAAAATCACACTTTCTTCTTTATCATCCCTTTCACAATTGTGCACAGAATAGGAATGAAATAAGGTAATATTCTGGTCAATTGCTAAAAGCAATCAGCCCTAGCCGCCCCTTCGGCCAATGAGAGGAAAGTAAAGAGATTTCAATTTTCTTTATTGGTCCAACTCCACACACTCAATCCCATCGTATCCTCTCTCCATGTACGCCTCATAGGGGTAAAGTTCATCTGTTTGTATCTTTTAATTCAAAATATATCATTCTGCCTTCACATCACCCCCTCCTCTCCATGCGTTTAGTGGTGGAGCTTCAAGCTGGGTGTTTATCAATTCTGCCCTTGACCCAAACTCAGCCGCACCTTAGGCTCCTTTCTCCTCCCTATGCGTGTGATCTTAGAACCCCAAAGCTGTATGTTTGTCACTATCATTTTCCTACACCGTCAGCCTTAGGGGAAGAGCACAAAGGAACAAAATTTCACCTCATCCTCACCTACCACACAAAAACTGTGAGCAATCCTCCCCTCACCTCCTCAAAACCGTGAGTTGAGAGGAAAACATCATCACCAAGTTTTGATTCTCTTCTTCTGTACTGGTCAGTTGCACATCAATATTCAAGAAGGTATTATGTCCATCTACTCCATAGTTCCTACACCCTCTGTCCGGCCCTTGATGGAACTTCCTCACTTGCATGCAGTGACAAACCGAGTTGTGGAGCATAGGAGGAGTGAAAGTGTTGCTCGCTCCTTGGTTGCTATCCCCCTTGACCATTGGTGAATTTTGGAGTCCCTACAAGAAGGTAAAGACAAGAACTCCAGCCATTTCCTTCTCTTCACTATTTCGACCCTTGTATGTGTACAAGGAGAATTGATGGTTGTCATTCTCCTTCCCTGTTTCTGCCTAGTGTGAAGCCAACCCTTTTTGCATGCAAGCCTATGAACTAATTTTGGGGTTTGGAATATAGCCCTCACCAAAATGTTGGACTGTTTCATTAATTAGCATCATATATCTATCCTTGTCTATGCAAAAAACCGTGAAGACAGCATATTAAGGACCCTAATCACTTACACCTAAGTCATGTAGAAATATTATGAAACTGTGAAGTATAAGCACCTAATTAATGGACAAGAAACTGAACCTACATGCATGGAAGATCATGATTATGTCACTTATTATCTATTGGTGAAATAAGCTCTAAGTCAAAATAATTAAATTAGTGCAAGGACCATGAAACCCGATTTGATTCAAGCCTTGCATGTGTTTATAACTCATGAAGACATCATGTTAAATAATCTAATTAGCTCATGTATAAGTGATGAAGGTAGCGTTTTGTTAAATGAAAATCATAAGCACCTAGTGATGATTGAAAACCGAACATACATGTGTGGAATACCTTGGATTTTGTCAATTGAGGACAATTGGTAAACCAATCTCATGGCAGAATATTGTTTAGTATGTGAACATGGAACCCGATCATAAATCAAGGATTTAGGAGGATGGAAAAGCTATGTAATGTATAGGAAATTTATGTAATAAATTCTGACTTGGTACAAATATTTGTTAGGTGCGCAAGATCCTAAAATGTGGACTGTTTTGTGAGATTTGATTAAAAGTTTGTAAGCGCCGAGGTAAGTGTTTGGTGGTGAAACCTATTGTGACTATTAGCTAGTGTATAGAATTTTGAATTGGTGCTCACGTTTGCCTTGGATTCGTATTCTGTTGTATGTTATTTGTATTATGCCCTTGGACTTAACATGATGGAAATTCTGTTTTGGGAAGTATTTGTTATTCGGCAGCTTGGTATTAAAAATACATGAAATATATGTTATTATGGTTATGATCTAGTCATGCATATGCACATCATAAAACTGTATTTCACATGTGTGTGTAAAGCCAATCATGTCATAGCATACAGCATTATGCATTCATTCTAGAAACCGAAGTATATAATAAAAGTAAGCATATGTTTGAGCACGCATCATGTAGGTATCCCTCAGGTACCAGGGAATGGAACCGTGGCTCAGTTCGCATAGGTCACAGTTGGAATTCACCTTTGGGGCCATATGTCCACTCTGTTAGTTAGTAGTACGTGCACTGTAGTGCTATGAACGTACATTACTTTGGCTTTATATACGCATCTTGATTAGTATTTTGGCGTTATATACGCAATTGGATTAGTACTTTGGCGTTATTTACGCATTCTGATTCTGTTTTAACATCTGTTCTGAATTTAAATGTTGATGCGACTGTTTTAGAATTTTGTACCTAGACTGATATTGTGGCAATACTGGTTTTACTATCACACTACTGGGATTTTTCTCACCCCTTTTGGGGTTCAATTTTTATAAATTGCAGGGAGTCGTAGAAGCATATGATGATTTGGTTATTTTGGATATTTGTTGTTGACTGTTGCTGTTTGGAATTCCTGTTGTTGTTTGTTATGTCTGTTGGATGTTGGCTGATGATTTCATATTGATGTAATATTTTGGGAATATGGACTACTGTTGGAAGAGTGATTTAAATTGTTGTTTATAAGATTTTTATGGTCAGCTTGTAATTTTTGAGATTCTGGTTATATTTTGCAAAAATAATTCACGAACGTTTTCAATGCTGATTTGTAAACTGATTTAGCGAGCACCTTGCGAGTTCTGTTTCTGGGGCTACAGATCTCCGATTGAGACATACTTTATATGCACGTAAAGTCCCAGATGTCTAGTTTCAGATTATATAAAGTTTATGTCAAAAGCATGTGAGCCTGGTTTTATATGATTTTTCCAAGTTTGGTAGTTTTTGGGAAATTTGTACTGATTTATCGGGTACCTTCCGAGTTATGTTCCGGGAGCTACAGACCTCCGAATGAAATAATTTTTATATGCATGTAAAGCCCCGAATGCCTAGTTTCTTTGTGTCAAAGAATATTTTTTTTAAGCTATTGAATACGATTTGATATGATTTTTTTAATGCAGCAAGGTTTTCTGAAAAACTACTAATTCAGCAGACAATGTATTTTATGAAGTTTCACATTATTTTTCATGTGCAACCAGGTTCCATTATAAGATTTTATCTCATGACTTAAAAACGTAGTTTCAGTGTTTAATTCAATTCCGCTTCGACTCTAATCCACTTAGCAGACATCTCCTTTGGATGCATACAGGGGAAGGTGTCACATCAACACATTATGTCTCAAATCATTTTCAGATGTCTCAATATAAACAATGCATAAAATCATTTATAAAAACATACCATGCACATAAACCAACCTCCTATGGAGTTTGGTGGAACAAACAACAGATAAATCCGATGACCAGAAGCTTATCTTATCTGCAACATGCTCCATTGAACTCTCAGTATCCAAAGGACCACTATCATAGGCCCTCACAAAACCACAACTTATTTCAAGATATAAAGGCAATTAATAAGTATACTCATTCACGACATTCTTTTATGTTTTGTCTTTTACATAGCCATTCTTTATGTAAGGACAATAACTCAAGGTGTGAGGAACTAAGTTCACTCCCTAAAGTCCCTTAACCTTAGAATATCACTTCCAAGTGGAATAGAGTCAATAATTCATTTCCTTGAAGAACATTCCAAAGAAATCAACTCTATTTATGAATATGACAACAAACTTCGCTTACCATTTTTAAACTGTAGTTGCAACTCTTTACAAAAAATTCTAAGATCTTAATATGTTAAACTAGACATCTCAAGACTTCCAACAACATATTTTATGTCTCATTTGGAGTTTTATAACTATGGTTATGTTCTTCGCAGAGTAACTGCTGCAAACTGAATTTCCAGCAACCAAGTCGCCACTTCAAACTTATATTACGATCAATCCACTTGTCCAATAGATCTGAAGTTTTACAGTGTTATAGGCCTATGTGTTAGCTTCACATAGATCTATAGTGATTTAAAATTTCACTTCAAACCGAGATATCGTGATTTTACCAAACTAGTGCATTGCTATCACAATTGCACTAGGTAATCGATTTTAAAATTTTACCAAACTTATACTTTAAAATGAGGCATGTCATACCTCATTTTAAAGCATAGAATGTAATCTATGATGTCCTAAAATTTGGTGTCATTTTAAGTTGTGTAGCACCCTGTAGGTTGAAATGAGTGGAGACTGCCCAAAACTGGTTTGTTGGGTACTAGTCTCGGGTTGCAAATTCAAAAATTGATATCTCCTTCATTTATTACTCAAATTAATCTTATGATATATCAAATTGAAGGTACATGTGTCTATTATTCTTTTAAAATATGTAAGAAAAATTGGACTTGTAAATCATTGGAAATCACAGAAACTGTGAGGGATGTTGAGTGCTCTATTTGAAGTCGGTTGGCAGTTTTGCTTGTCTGACTTCGAACAACTATAACCGGAGCTAGAGAACTCCAATTGGGGTGTATGATACGTCGTTGGAAAGGTTTAAGAGTCTAATTTAATATAGTAAAAGGTGGGAATTTGTTGATGAGTGAATCATGCCCAGTTTTGGAAAAATTGAAGCATACTTTGTTTTGGTAAAGTTGAAAAAATGGGTTTTGTGCTTTGTTAGTTTATGGGAACCTCTTAGAAGCTTTAGATAGGTGTTGTATGATAATTATGTTAGTATTTGGGTGTCCTAGAGACAATCTTATGATTAAATAAGAACATAGATGTAGACCTTTTTAATATTGTCGCAAATAAATAAAAGCCCTCTTTATCTTGTTTCATAATTCTGTCTCGATATTAATGTTAATATATTATGAATAACTTGATAAACCCCGTGGAATAAAATAGGTATCTCTTGAGTATCTGTGATGAGATCACAATCATGAGGATTCAAGAATACCGGTTGTTTATTTCTAATTTTATGTTCCTAGCCTAGAGATACTGAGAATGGGGTCAGTAATCTCGGGTGAGACTAGCACGACTTATCTACTTGTATATGGATACAAGGTATAGACCTCATATGCTACAGATATGAAGATGTCTTAGCTAAAGTCGTGGGTGGACTTATAAGGGTATAGCTCGCACTGAACAGACCCACAAAGAGACTCTATGAGGAACTCTCACAGAGAGTATCATTAGGGTAGTATCTTTATATTTGGGTATGTCTTTTCTAAGATCAGAAGTTATTACCTAGACTGTGTTCTAGAAGGCATGCTTTGATTGTGCACCTCGTCTGCCTGAAACATGGAGACTCATAGGTATACTGTTGGGCTTGTCCTGAAAGAACACAGGGCTAGGATGATAAGCTGAAGGAATTCGTCAAATCTTTGTGAGAGATTAGGTTATCTGTAAACCAGAGAAATCGGGATGACATTTACAGGGACTCGGGAATCTATGCATAGTAAAAGAGATCATGAGATGATCTGCCTTTAGAGTCTGTAAATTGAAGATTCCCTATTTCGAATAAAGCTTACCCTAAACCGCAGGGGTTGATACGCTTCCTTACCCTAGGTTTTATGGGAAGGTAACCGAGACGAAAGGAAATATATACTGCAACCAAATATGTGCAATAGGATGATCAAGTCACTAATCTGACTAGTTTTGGGGCAACAAAGCATTGCTAGTGCTCTGTGTTGTCGTTAGATGGGTTGTGGGCTTATTGGGCCTAAGTCCATTTATGTCAATGGTTATGTTGGACCTAATGGGTCACACACTAACACCTAATTGTCTAGATGCTCTAGCATTAATGGTATTGAGCCTAAAAATTGTTATTAGCCCAAGAAGTAGTTTAGAACTCCACAGATAGGGTGGAGGGCGCATGGATCTAAGTAATGGGCTTGGATAGTCCAAGATATTACTAATTAATTTAATTAGTTAGATTAATTATCAAATGTTTAAATTTTGAATTTTGAATTTGAAATTTGAAATTTGAATTTTGAATTTGAATTTTGAATTTTGAATTTTGAATTTTGAATTTTGAATTTGAAATTTGAATAATTAATTTTGAATTTTGAATTTTGAATTTCAATTTTGAAATTTAAAATTTGAATTTTGAAATTTGAAATTTGAAATTTGAATTTAAAATTTAAGTGTTTGAAAGTTTGAATTCAAATGTTTGAAATTCGAATTTGAATTGGCTATGAAAAGTTGTTTCATAACAAAAGGATAAGATGAGATCTTGTTGGAAAATATCAAGAGGAAATCTTTTGGACATAATCTAAGAAGATTTGGGGTGCTGATTTGGCTGTTGGTTAGTCATCAGAATCAGCTCCAGAAGATACGATCTGTTGGGAGAATATTTGAGTGATTTGATTCAAGTTTGAATGCAACTACTCAAATGTATCTGGTCATTATTTAGGCTATATGGGGCGCACCATATAACTTATTATATGATGATTTATGATCAGATATTTGATTAGGTTTTGAACCTAATATATCATAAAGATATGATAGGATGTTGTTGGCAAGATTTGATGAGATTTGATTTGCAACAAATCCTATTCTCTCTCTCTTTGATGGAGCGCCCTTTTGGAAGGGATGTTTTATTGATTAAAAATCTGATTTTTTTTTAACAAATAGGCTCCTCTTGTGCGCCTCTATATATATATATATATTCCTTCTAGGGTTTTTAAAAAAAACCAACCAAGCCATTCTCTTCTCCTCTCCTGCGCCACTTTTGTGAAGTTTTCACATTGAAAGCTTCACTCTTTCAAACACTTTTACCTAGCCTTTCTCTTCACACAGTGTGCGCTTAGCAAGCCTCATTGTAGTGATCACTTGGTGGTTTCACAAGAAGGAGTTCTTGCACCTAGACGCAGTGAGTGGTGTGGATCAACGTTAGAGGGTCTAAACCGTTCAGACCTACCTTGATCATCACGAGTTTTCACGAACAAGGTAACATCATGCTTTCCTAAAGCATGATCTTGAATACATGTGTGTTCCGCAATGAAAAAGTTTTTGTTTTTCCCTCCAGCATGCATCGGCCTTCAAGGCCATTTCTAACATTTCAAATTAAGCATTTGAAATGTTACTTCTGCATTTAGATTTCAGTTGTGATCACAGTTTTGTACATTTGCGTAATACAATTGGTTTAAATCGCATACGTTATAAAAAAAGTTTTCTCGTATTTTTAAACAAATTGTTGTGATGGTAACTGCGCTTAATATCATAATTAATGTTAAAAAACTGGTCTGGTAACGATGTGTTACACTTAAACTCAATTATTATGTGATAATATGATTCCTTAAGGAATTTAATGACATGGAAATGATGGCTCTTTGACCCATTAGGGTCTTTTACCCTTTTAATTTTCCAATATGGTATTCCATTCCCAGTATTTACCAATAGGGGTCTTTTAGTTCAGCAAACCCCCTTGGGGCACTCAGATGATTGTGCCAAGTGGCACAATCTTGTTACCCGTAGGCAGTCCTGTTACAGCAAAACTTCGGAAGGCCATAACTTTTGAGTCGGATATCTGAATCAAATGATTAATTTTTTGATTTCGCATAACTTTTTGAGATCTACACAATGACGTCTTATTTAATATATTTTATCTCTCACAAACATAGTTTGAATTTGTAATAATGGTACCACAATCATAAATATATATAGTGAAATTATTTTTAAGTCGCTTTACGTACAACAATGACAGGTGTATGGTTATGATTTCTCATATTTAATGTTTTCATCTTTTGTATGGTTATGATACCTCATATTTAATGATTTCACGTATATATAGATATATATATATATATATATATATATATATATATTAATTAGCTTCATCGATTTCCAAATCAGTTTTGTTGACATGTTAATTAATTGATAAAGATAACAAATTGATTAGGAATCCTTGGCCTCAAAGACATCAAGCATAGCTAGCATGGCTAGAATGTTATCTTTTATCCCTTCTTTATTCCCTTTTTCCCTACTTCTAAGGTTCTCCATTTTTGCTCCCATTTTTTCTTCGTTTTCTTTTCTTCACAAAAACAAATTTTGACGCTTCAAAGGCATCATGCATGGCCATCATGTTATCGTCTATCCCTGCTTTGTTCCTTCTTTCCCTATTACTAGGGTTCTCCATTTTTGCTCCCACTTTTTCTTCGTTTTCTTTTTCACAAAAACAAATTTTGAGACCTCAGAGGCATCAAGCATGGCCAGTATGTTATCGTTTATCCCTGCTCTGTTCCTTCTTTCCCTACACTAAGGTTCTTCATTTTTGCTCCCATTTTTTCTTCATTTTCTTTTCTTCACAAAAACAAATTTTGATATCAACAAAAATTATTTGGAAATCGATGAAGCTAATTAATATATATATATATATATATATATGTGTGTGTGTGTGTGTGTGTGTGTGTGTGTGTGTGTGTGTGTGTGTGTGTGTGTGTTTGTGATTGTGGTACCATTATTACAAATTCGAACTATGTTTGTGATAGATAAAATATGTCAAATGAGGTGTCATTGCATAGACCTCAAAAAGTAATCTAAAATAAAAAAAAATCATCTGATTTGGATATTCGAGTTAAAAGTTATGGCTTTTCGTAGTTTTACGGTAACGGGACTGCCTATGGGTAACGAGATTGTGTGACTTGGCACAATCGTGTGAGTGCCTGGGTGGTGGCAGTCAGTGCCCCATGGGGGTTTGCGGAACTAAAATATCCCTATTGGTAAATTCCGGGAATGGAATACTAGATTGGAAAATTAAAAGGGTAAAGAACCCTAATGGGTCAAAGAGCCTGGAAATGATATTAATTAAGTTGTATTAAGTGAAGAAATTAGGTTTTAAGTGAGTTTAAACCTAAAATTAGTTAGCAATTTGATTAAGTTAAACTCAACAAATGGTTTTAATTTAAAACACTTAAGACTCATTATTCACTCTATCCTTCCTCTCCTTTGCACTCTCAAACAACGACCTATCTTCCTTTCCTTCTCCTAATTTTTTTGTATTCACTCACTTTCAAGTCAAATGACCAACATGAAACTTGTAGCATAGGTTATTATGTGTAAAACCTATAAGCCATTTTACATTAGGAAGCACTTGAGAGAGAGATATCTCCTCCCTAAGCTCGTGGTTGCTATTCACCAAGTAGGAAAAATGTCATGTTTTTTGGATGATTCAGAGCTGTAGATGGGTCTTCTGGAGGACTAGGACTTGTTTAAGGTAAGAAATTCTATTTTGAATGGTTGAATCCTTGACTTCAATTTCATGAATGAGTTTTGTGAAAAGAAAAAAAATGTGTTGGAAACCTATTTAAATCATGATGAATTATTGTTGTAGACTCTTGGGCATGATAAGGTTGAATATCTAATTGATATCTTGAAAAGCAAGAAAAATTGATGTGTTGATGATATATGTTGTTTCAGCCATGACAAAGTAAAATAGGCAAAAATATGTATTAAATTCATGTTCATGATTGAAATCAATTACTAGGCAGACATTAAGTGAGTTAAAGGTGGTTAAATTCATGTCCATTTTTTAAATTACATACAAATGTGTTGATTTCTTACATTACAAGTAACATGTGTCTCGGTGGTTAATGGTGTTTTCATTTATGGTATTAGTGTTGAACCAAGGGACTTATCTTTGGAAGATCAAGTTCTAAGCGAAGCAAGCATTGGAAGCCCTAGTTCTTGTTATTCAAGGATAGAGTAAGTTTATGAAACCATAAGTTATTTGGTATTTTGACCACTAGGTCAACAAGTAATCATGTCAAGTAATCATGTTTTTCAATATCCTATGTGAAATATGTGATTTTGGAGTACAAGACAAGTGATCAGTGGTGTGGATAGCTTTCTTGGTCTTCAAGCAAGTGTTGACTGGGTAGCTTCAAGAGGTAAGCTCTTGGTTTATGAGTCTTTCTCTACTTTGTTGTTTCACCACACGTCCATTGGGACTATGCTTACATGTTTGTATGATTGATGAATGATAGATACTTAGTATAGTTGCATTTTTATATGACATGTTCATGATATGATGTGATGTGTGAAATTGTCGTTCATGGCCAATTAACGCATACATGTGGGATCTTCTAACGGGATACAGCTCTTGGAAGTGGGTTCATAGGAATACAGCTCATGTACTATCATGTATGGCTCTGTAAGGACTTAGGTTCTCAAAGGTAATTGTTTGTACTATCTTTGCGGGATACAGCCCCTGGAAGTACGATCCTTAGAGACCAAGCCTTTGGATTATCATGTATAACTTCTGTCAGGACTTAGGTTCGGAAGCATTTGTTTGAATTTCTTTGCGGGATACAACCCCTGAAAGTCTTTTGTATATTATTAAAGCCATACCATGTTATCTGACATTTCATGGAGGTAGTGAGCTCATGGGCGGAGAATCACTCCATAAACTCTGAGTTTACGAGATTTATATCTCACCCCATTTAGGGACATGTTTCAGGTACTCCAGCAGCATGAGAGCCCTCCCATGGCAAGAGTTCTGCTCAGGGCTAGAGGACTCAGTTGGAGCATACATATAGTTTCTTTTTGGTAAAATGTATATATATTCATTTGGGTCATGATGTATGACCAACCACTAATGTATATGGCCTGTTATTATTTTGAGATATATGTTTAGATGGTATGGATGTTTATTTTGTCATTCAGGCATGTATGTATTTTATTCAGTGACATGTTTTAGTTATTAGCATGAATGAGTATATGTGTATGTGTGTATGTTGACAAGTCATGTATATGATATATGTAGCATAGAGCCATATTCAGGACAAGTATATTGAATTGGACTTTTATGTATTTCAGGTGATAGGTTAAAATGTGGGATTTTATCCCTAAATTAGTCCAATTTACAGCCGTTATGTTATCCATTTAACTCTTCCCTAATTGGTACTTGTTATTATATTCGGATAGTTTTTTATCATTGATTATGGCCACAGGAATTCAAGTAATGATTTTGTACATGTACGGGCAGTACAGTTCATGGATATAGTTCAAGTATAGTTGAATAGCAATACGTAAGAAAATAATTAGGAAAAAGTTATCTCACGAAATTACCATATGTAATAGTGAATCTTTAATTAAGTTTTCTGCTACTTATTTAAGGTATAATGCGCTTTAAATACCATTTTGCACACTAACAAATCGTGAATACAAGACGAGCATTACACCATACATATCCTCCAACCTGTTACCTTTCTTGTAGGGATAAGCTTCTTGTTTTCATTCTCCTCAACCACTATGCCTCATTTCTTAGGCACACATTGAACAGGACTCGCCCATTGACTATCATATACTGGGTAGATTACTCCAGCATCAAACCACTTGATTATCTACTTTTTGACTACTTCTTTCATGGCTGGATTTAATCTTCTCTGATGTTCCACTGAAGAAGTATTTGAATCTAACAATAGAATTTTATGCATACAAATGGTAGGACTTATACCTCTTTTTTCAGCCATAGTCCAACCAATAGACATCTTATGCTCTCTCAATACTCCAAGCAATTGCTCTTCTTCTACTGAAGTCAGTGCTACTAAAATGATAGCAGGTAGAGTTTTCTCTTTACCAAGATAAGCATACCTCAAATGGTCAGGTAAAGACTTCATTTCCGATGAAGGTGTTCCTCCATTTACAGCTTAGGGGGTGTGGATGTCCAATTGTGTTTTAAACTCTTTGGTATCTTCACCACAAACCTCCTTCGCAACTTGTATTACTAAATCATCTTCAGTAGTCACTTTGAAATGATCTTGCACTAGAGAATCTATCACTGAAATAGCTAAACAATTATCAACATATCCATCTATGTAGTTCATAGCCTTAAGCACATTAAAAGTAACCTTCTCCTCGTTTACTCTCATGGTGAGTTCTCCCTTTCTTGCATCATAATTGCACCTCCCGCAGCTAGAAAGGTTCTTCCCAATATGATTGGAACCTCCCTATCAGCCTCAAAATCTAGAATATAAAATGATTTGTTGAACTTTAACAAGTACATCTTCAATCATTCCTTCTAGATAGCAAGAGATCTGTCTGCTAACTGAAGTGTAACAGTAGTAGGTTTGGCTTCTCGCACTCCAAGTTTCCTGAAAATGGACATAGGCATCAAATTAATACTTGCACCTAAATCACACAAAGCTTTACCCATATAATTATCACCAATTGTGCAAGGAATAGTGAAACTCCTTGGATCTTTAAGTTTAGGTGGTAATATATGCTGGAAATAGCTATTACATTTTTGAGTTAAAGCTACTGTTTCCAACTCCCCAATCCTTCTCTTCCTAGATAGGATGTCCTTCATAAATTTGACATAATTGGGCATTTGTTTGAGTGCTTCCGCTAAAGGAATGTTGATATGCAGCTGCTTTAATATGTCTAGAAATCAATGTTTTAGAACTCGGCCCGATCATCAACTTGGTCGAGGTACTGGAACCAGTGGGTCACTGGTTCAACCAGTGGGTCTCGGGTTCAATCGCATAAATTAAATTTATAAAATATAATAAATATTAAATTATGAACATTGTATTAACAAATAAAAGTATTATAGTGGTAAAGATAAAGATGAGTATTGTTGTTTACAAACTAATAGCATTAATCTCCTAAAAACAAGAAAATAATTAAGATTAAACTAATCTAATAATTAAGGAAAGATTACGGTAGGATACTTAGCAACCAATGAAATTCAAAACACACATCAAATCTTATCTTCCAAAATATACCAAATATTTTGAAGTCAAAATTCTTGAGAACCTGGGTTAAGCTTAAGGTGGCATAAATTTGATTTAAACCAGATTTCTTGAATTAACCAATTAAATGCTTCCTTTGAATTCTTTTTCTTCAGCTCTTTCAATTTGACCAAATGAGTTTTGGATTCCACCGTAGATTCATATCATTCGGAGTCTTCTGAGTGATATGACAACTAAGATGTTGCTTAATCGTATGAAACCATACTAGGCAACTGTCCATATTGCTTTAAACTTTGTATTCCATTAAAGGACTAAACACGGGTAGGCTACTAATTTGTTCGTGAGAAAGTGCAAAAGAAAATAATTAAGACTCGCTACATTCAAACTGAAGATCCGCTAGCTAATATATTTACAAAATCTCTACCTACAAGCATTCTCTAGAGCATCACTGCTAAGTTGACTTTGATTGACATCTTTGCATCAACTTAGAAGGGGAGTGTTGAAGATATAAATCAAATTAATGGAGTATCTATTAACCAAAATATTGCTCTAATATTATCTCCAATTTTTCTAGAATAAAAGGAAACAAATCAGTATATATATTCACATAATTATAGATTGGAGAACCTACCAATCATTATGGAATCACGACTGGGAATGTAGGCCATAATTGCCAAATCACAATATTTTCCTGTGTTGTCCTCTCTTCCATTCTCCTTCATCTATTGTTATTTTTCTTTCATAATAGCAACATCAATTTAAACAAAATTTTCAAAATGTGAAAATAGCTGACATTGTTACGAAATAAGCACAAACAACCGTTTGTATAGACGAAAAATAAGGAGCAAAGAGGGATTTCTTCGGGCTGTGTGTACTTATCAAATTTAATCCCTCGTATTTGGGCATAGATTAATGGTTTTAATATTATTTTCGATAATTGAGGCATGTCTACCATCTTTTAGGAACCAAGGTGATATAACCAGTGTTTTAAAACTCGGACCGGTCATCGATTCGGTCGAGGTACTGGATCACTGGTTCAACCGGGTTCAACCGGATTTACTGTTCACAATCACATATTAAAAATATGTAAATATATTACTTATATTAAAAATTCATATAAGAAAACTATTAATATATACATCCCTCATTTTTCATGTAAAATGTTTCTAATTTGGTTCATCAAAAATAGTTAATTGGCTATGCTATTATAAAATATGAATATTCAGTTTAGTAAAGATCATTGTCAATTTGTTAACAAAGGCATGATTTTTTAAATCAATAGAGCTCTCAAAATATTTCCATTGATTTTTTCTCTGAAACACATAGGTAGGTGATAACAACAACAATAATTAATAATAATAACTTAAGCAAAGTTAAAATGAAAAATTGCAAAAGAGAAAAGACAAAATGTTGGGTATTGATTAATAAACCAAAATTATCAAACCAGTTGTGGAATGGGAGCAGATTGGGTGACTAGAATCCCAATGAGAAATATATAACAACGATTTACTTGTTCAATTTCAGTCACTGATTTTCGTCTTGCAAATGGTTATGCAGCCTTAAGAGTTAAGACAAAAAAGAAAGATATGAGAGTGACGTCAATCTCAGCCAGTGAAGAACGACAATCGACAAGATATGAAAGTGATTTAGGTTTTTTTAAATGAAAGTATGAAACTCAGGCTGAAAAACATCGTCGTTCATTTTATAGCACTTTTTTTTTTTTTTTTTTATAAAAAAAAAACCTTTGACCGGTCCAAACCGGGTCCCCTATAACTCGCCGGGTCACTAAGACCCGGTCGAGTCGACCAGTCCAAACCGAGTCGACTGCATAACCGGTCTAAAAGGTAGCTCGAATTGGGAAACCCACCGGGTCACCAAGACCCAAGTCGACCCGGCCGGTTCGATCCAGTTTTTAAAACACTGGATATAACACTTCCTTTTTAGAGACTAAAATATATGTTTACTCTTAACATTAAATAATTATGGTTAATTATGTTGCACAAAACTAAACAAAACAAATTAAATTAAACTAATTTTCAAAAATATGAAATTAACCGAAAAGCATAAATAACCGAATATATACATATGAGAAAATAAGTAGCAAAGAAGGATTTCTTCAGGGTGTGTTTTGTTAAACTACCTTATGCTCTTTGTTATAGGGTCGAGACAATATAGAGTTACAAGAATCACAATGATTGCATTTAAAAAAGAAAAAAGAAAAAGGAATAAATTAACATCCTTGCGAATTATGTGCCCTTTTCATTGTAACGTTCTGTGAATCAAAACCCGTTTGGATAGTTTTTTTTTTTTTTTGTTTAAAGTGTTTCACTATTAGGTGAATATTTGGAGCTAGCTTAAAAAAATTCGTAATCTTGAAATATGTGGCTTCATAAAAAATAAATAAAAGTTAAAAAGATCTAATATTTTTTCTCAAAATACAAATTTGTCCCAACTTAAACATAAGTGGTGTCGTCACCACCATCATTATTACCTTCACAACCAAATCTTGTTTCAACAATGATAACGACGATAATGATAACGACGATGATGATTATTAATATTAATATTAATATTAATATTAATATTATTTTTATTTTATTAATAGTAATAATAACATAAGGTAGGTTATATTTACAATTTTTTTTTGTCATTTTCTAACCGTTAATTTAATTTTGATTCAAGGATAAAAAAAATAGTTATAAAAGGTTGTAAGCAAAAATAAGTTCTAAATACAATTTCTACTTCTTATTTTTTAATAATATTTTGTATAAATGTTTTTTTTAAATCTGATATCCAATTTTTTTTAATTAAACAATGTAAAATAACTTCTTCTTTTAAAAAAAAAAAACTATTAGAAAAGCAGTACAAAAAAATATCTTTTTTCAAAAGCTCATCCAAATAAGCCATATAATTTTTTGATATAGAATTTATTCTTATTTGTTTGCAATTATTTTCATACAACGATTTTCAGTTATCCCAACCAGTATGTTGATATCTTACTCTTATTGATCGATTTTATATGTTTTCGTGGACATAAATTCAGGTTCTCCTTATAGTCCACAAGCATGGCGTAACATGCTTTTCTTCCCTTCTTTGATGCATGAATCCACAAATAAAAATATACCCTTCAAATCAAATGGTAGTAGCTCAGTTGGCGCAGGGGAGCTAAGCAGGTGGAAGTGAGAACATGTGTTTGAATCTCCCCAGTACCACCTTTGGGAGGAGTTTAAAGCCTTAATCCTAGACCCGCCCCGAATCAGATTAGTTGCGAAGCAATAAACCAATTGTAATATTTCAAAAAATATATATATATACCCTTCAAGTTATTTTTGGTGTAATCGAGGATATATATCGACTCCGATTACTATGATTTTGGCTTTTCGTTTGTGTATCTCACTCGTGTTTATGGCTGGTAGTGGGAGTTTCCCTTTTACATTCAAGTCAGCTTTTGTATCATTAATCTATTCTTCTTAATTAAAAATCTCTTAATTAGCTACAATTTCTTGCTTGATTGGTTTTTTATTTTTATTTTTTTCTTAATTGGTAGATTTAGAACAGGAATAGAGACTACAGAATCAAAGCTTGTAATTGGACCTCTTCGCTTGAATGGACACTACAATTTTCCTAATTAATGAAGATAATTGCAAATTCTTTGTTAATAATGAATTGCCCGCATTGTCGAAATATCCATTATATATCATTCAAATATTGGATATACTCTAATACAGAGCTAAGCATAAAGTTCTGATTTTTCAACTACGAAGACTTGCACTCACGATTTTTCAACTAGGTAATAAACAAAATGAAAAAACACTATTGGATTAAGATAGCAATTGCTTCCAACAATGTTTTACCAAGAGGCTGATCCTGTATTAGCATGTAGGTTGTCACCTAACAACAAATATCTCAAAACTATTTTATCAGCCAACAAATATGTTAAGTAACATAACAAAATGAAATCAGTTAGTAACCGAGCTTTACTAAAAGGTTGATCCTTTACTAGCAAGTTCGTTGTCACCTAACAACATCCAATTAAAGCCTAAAATATGCGAGAAACTAAGCCATTGAAATTGGTCTAGTGTTAAGGAATTTGAGTAATCTGTATGAGATTATAAGTTCGAACCTCAATGACAACATTGTATCCAAAAAAAAAAAAAGTGCAATAAGCTAACATTACTCTTATGAAGAGAAAGCTACACCTACACTAAAACAAAGACATACCAGATAAAGAAGAGAGGGGTCATCAAGATATTTAGCATGGGATGCTCTAATTACTAGAGGATAGTCATCAAGTACTAGTATGTACTTATTCTGCTGTATATTATTTACCCTTCCTCATCATAATCTTCTTCATCCTCTTCTAGTCGACTACTAAGGTTTGCAAGCTGCATAGTGTCAATGGCCATCTTGTCCACGTCAGAAAGGGACCATCCTGGAAGTTCTTCATGCTTAGTCTCTATTGCAGGTTCAGGCAATGAAGCCTGAAATGCTATGCTAGCATTTTTTTCCTCATTTTCATTTATGTTGGCATTCAGATCAATGTTACGGAGAGATTGAGAGCTTTCCTCAGGAACCACAATGTTCTCCTTTGGTAACTCCTTGGATTCTGGATCATTATCTATTGCCATACTTGCATTAGGGACATCTTTGATACTTTGCTGAACAGAGGAGCAGGGCTCAGATTCAACCTGCTGCTGGTGACAGGTCTCTCTTTCTACAGTTCGAGCCCCTCGGCCACGGCCTCTTCCTCTACCTCGGCCTCTTCCTCGACCAGTATGGCCTAACTCATGCTGCAATAAAACATAAAGGTTACAGAACAAAACAATAGAAGTCCAAGACCAAGACATTTTCACAGGACACTTTTTATCTTCCTCACAAGTATTCATATTGTCTTTTGGTCCATAAATGACAAACAAATACGTTAAATTTACAATTATCAATCGCACTAAAAATCAGCTTTTCTGGAAAACCTTGGCGTATTAGACATGGTAACATGAAAGAATAAGACTAACAAGCAAATGTGCAAGTATTATAGGTTTTAGGATTATAACTTTTAGAGTCAGAAACATAGCACCCAAAATATCATGAAAATATACTTTCTATGCAATGGTATTAAGTGGAAATATTTTATGTTACTGATGTCAAGTTTTTTTCTGTAAGAGACATCATTGCATGATTAAATGTAAAAGGGATGGTAAAGAATATTGTTTGACAACTTAAAGCTCAAGAATTTTAAGCTAAAAACAAAAACAAAAAAAACAAAAAAAAGAATATAAAAACAAAAGTTGACTAGGAACATCAATACAGAAGGTTGGGATAAGATAAATTCCACAATGAATCTACCTTGTCAGAAATAAAGCATATAAGGGTGGGGATCAAATAGAACTTAACACAAACCACTCCAAGAATTTAGTAAATCAGTCATGCAACATTTCAGAAAACTTAGACAAGAATAAATTTGTGGCCGGATGGTAGATACTTTCATTTATTTGAATATCATTTTATATGTGAATCATAAGACATTTTCATACTGTCGATAATGATCTTGGAGTAATGTGTGAAATTTTATGATCGAAACAATCATACCAGAGAATAATCTAGAAGAGTTTCTCATCAGATCCACTGCTGGATTCGAGTTTATATCATCAACTACTTCACATTATGCACATAAAATTTCACACAATCCAAGACTGCTTTCAACTCCATCAATTTATACTAAATTTTCATGTAAAATATGAACTTCAAAAACAAAAGATAATATCCAATTATTGATCACCATATTTGTGGTTATTTAAATTTTATAAAATTTAGGGTGCAACTTCAACATCATAACGAGAAATGATTCAATGCTAGAATTAACTGAAATGATTTTATCCAACGAGTTATTACATGAAGTGAACCAATTTTTGCACCATTGTTTCATGTGTGTGGGGGCGTGCAAAATACTTTACCATCACTTAAGAAATATAATTAGTAAGTATTACCCAGGTTTTTCATAAAAGTGCAATTACCATCTTACTCCTCTTAGCCTCTTCATCACTGTCATTGCAATCATCACCAGCAGCTTTCCTGGTAGAATGTAGCATTCTTAACTGCATTACTTGCTTATATACATTGATAAATCAAACGAGGTAAAAAAAAATAAAGGCCATTGGACTTCGAACCTTCTCTTTGGAAGGGAACGATCATCAGCTCCAGCCTCAGGATGGCCATGGCCATGGCCATGTCCATGTCCATGTCCATGTCCATGCCCATAATCAGGAACCCTGCTGACGATGTCTCTCAGAAAGTCAAAGACATTATAGCTTTGTACACAATGTTTTCTGCAATTTACATTTCCCACTGGTTAGACTACAATTACTGTATATTAAAAACATTAATGAGATGGAAAAGCAGGAAAGAGAAGGGGTTTGTGTTATAATTAAACAGATCCTGAATATTACATAGTTCAATTTATGAACGTGGAAACAGATGTCAGAGGAAGTAAATTTTAACTTCTAGGGATGTTTGCAGCTCCCCATTCCCCCGTGCCTTCAACTCCTAAGGGTTTTGGGTTATCAAACTGTCACAGAGGCAAGTAATAGCTCTCTCCTGTTTAATTGTAGCACACAATACAGAAGAAAACACAAACTGCACATACCAGATGATTGTCAAGAACAAACTACATTAAAATCTCAATGATGAAGTCACTGATAAGACCCCTTTGAAGGCGTATGCTAGGAGAGGAATATTCCTAATGATAATCTACTGGTAGGGGGAAGTTCTGTTAGAAGGGAGAGGATGGTTTCTGAAGAGGTGGCTGAGGTGGTTAGAGGAGTGGGTTAAATAGGGAATGAGGCACATGGAATGATAGGCTGTGAATTGAAATCTTGAGCTGGGAGAGACCAGTACCTGTCTAAAGTACTGAATCTGAATTTCTTCTTCTCCTTTCTTAGTCAATCCTGTTGTAATTGGAACAGTGTTTTCAATTTTTGTACTCTTCTTTGTTTCATTCGGTGTAACAGTCATTTCCGTTTTAACATATATACAGAAAATCCAGAGTTCTTTCTGGGCCAAAAGATCTCTGGTCCTTTCTCCTATCTTATTCTGATAAAGTTCTAACAGTCACCTATATACAAGGCAGCAAATAAGCATAATCTGATGAGGAACAGAAATTTCGCTACCTCAATTCTTAACAAGCAAATCAAATTTCAGCACAAGGTAAACTAAGTCTATGAATGGACAAGCTTAAGGGTTCCTTCAAGAAAAAATTAAATATCAAAATATTCCTTGACTTACAAATGCAATGCATTCATGGTCTTTGCTCCTCTCTGAAGAGTTATTTCATAAGTGCGGTCACAAAGATCTTGCAAAAATAACTCCAGAGCTTTAGCTGTAAAAAATTCAAGAGTGAATTCAACAACATAGAAGAGAAAAGACCCAGTTAACTAGGCAGTAGGTAAAAGCGACTCACACACTAAAACAGGAACTGCTAGTGCTATCTTTCCAACATCCTCATCTGCTTGCATTATCTTCTTTATCCGAGCCTGCAAATCAATGTTTTTATCAGATAATGCATTCTTTTAAAAGATCTCATTCCTTATGTTAAGAACCAATTCAACCTAAAAGCTTAAGCTTTTAGGTGAGGCTACGTTAATGGTTTTATATATCTCAACACACCCCCTCACACGAAAGTCCATTGGGCTTGAAGGATGGACAATACACAGGCCCACCTACCTGTGCGAAGAAAGAAATTCCACTTGAAAGAAAGTGGGGGGCGGTGAGGATCGAACCCGAGACACGAGGCTCTGATACCATGTTGAATATAAAATAATATGTTGTGTATTAATCTGATACAAAGAGTTACAATATATAGAGACCCTAATGGGCTTAAGTGAGAAGCCTAGAACTAATCCAAAGGAATAATATTTACAAATAGGAAGTAATCTAATCATATCTAATCATATCTATTCTAACAAGGAACTCTTTTCATCCCTTACATATTCTGATAATTTACCCTCTTTTACTCTTGCTGATGGCACTAAGGCTCCTGTTCATGGGATTGGACAAATCTGTCCAACCTCCTCATTGACCTTGACATCTGTCTATTACATTCCTAACATCCCTTATAATTTAATATCTGTTAGTAAATTGATCAACTCTCTAAATTGTATTGTCAGCTTCTCAAACCATTATGTTTCTGTGCAGGACCCGGGTACAGAGAAGACAATTAGAGTGGGCCGTGAGTCACGGGATCTGTTCTACCTGGTTGTGCCGAGTCCTTCCGTTGCTTGTTCTCTCACATAATCTCCACAACTCATCCACAGTCGCCTCGGGCATCCTTAGTCTTTCAAAATTACAGAAGATGGTTCCTCTTTTATCCGGTCTTCAGACTTTAGATTGTTAGTCATGTCAGCAAAGGAAAGCACATACGCTCCTCCTTTGCTAATCGAGTCAATAAACGAGCTGATGCTCCTTTTTCAATTATTCATTCAGATATTTGGAGTCCTAATCATAGTGTGTCTGTTTTAGGTTTTCGGTATTTCGCTACCTTTATTGCTGATTTTTCCCGTTGTACTTGGATTTATTTAAGGGAAAAAAGTATCTAATGTTACTTTAGATAACTTGTCTAATCTTCATTGAAATGATGTCGTTTTGGAGTTGAAAAATAAAAAAATTAGAATGATAAAGACTATTATAACCCTTAAATAAATTAAAATTACAAAAACACCATGATTTTCGTCCCAAAACGACGTCGTTTCGGTGAACATTAGATGAAGTTAACTAAAGTAACTTTAGAAGAAACAAACCCTTTATTTAATGAAAAATACCGTTCTGAGTTATTTTCTGTTTATCAAAAATTCTCTGCTGAAATTCATACTCAATTTGGTGCTTCTATTCGTATTTTACGTAGTGATAATGCTAAGGAATATGTTTCTGTTGACTTTTCTAATTTCTTAGCCACACAGGGTACTTTACACCAAACTATTTGTCCTCACACTCCACAACAAAATGGAGTAGCTGAACGTAAGAATAGACATCTCATTGAGACTGCACGGACTCTTCTTATTCACATGCATGTTCCTCTTCACTTCTGGGCCGATGCAGTCCTTGCTTCTTGTTTTCTCATCAACCGTATGCCTTCATCTGTGCTTAATAATGACATTCCTTATAACTTATTGCTTCCAGATGTTCCTCTCTATCCTCTATCCCCACATGTCTTTGGTTGTACCTGTTTTGTTCATGATCTCACTCCTGGTCAGGACAAGTTAACATCCAAAGTCTTTAAATGCATTTTTCTTGGTTATTCTCGTCTTCAAAAGGGCTATCGTTGTTACTCTCCCGATCTTAAGCGTTACTTAGTTTCCGCTGATGTCACCTTTCTTGATCAACAAGCCTTTAATTGTATCTCATCTCAATTGTCACAGTTGATCATGTTCTTCTTGTTCCTTTTATTGACTTGTCTTTGCCAGCTGCAGGTGCTTCTATTCCAGATGAGCAACCTATTGCTTCTATACCTGAGAACCGTCCACTTCTCACCTATCAGTGTCGCAAAATTGTGCCTCCTGTGGACTCGACTCTTGCTGACTCATCGCCCACTGCTGTTGATTCTTCCCCTCCGGCTCCTTCACTAGAGGCTCTTCCCACTGCTCAAAGAAAAGGTACACATACTACTCGTAACCCTTATCCTCTTTATACCTTTTTGAGCTATGATCGTCTTTCTCCACCTCATTTCACCTTTGTTTCTAGTCTTTCTTCTGTTTCTATTCCCAAGACCACAAGTGAAGCACTTTTCCATCCCGGGTGGCGCCAAGCGATGCTTGATGAGATGACTGCACTTCATTCCTATGGCACTTGGGACTTTGTTTCTGCTCTTCCAGAGAAGTCTATCGTTGGTTGCCGCTGGGTTTTTACTGTGAAAGTTGGACCTGATGGCCATGTTGATCGACTCAAGGCACGCCTAGTTGCAAAGGGTTTTACTCAAATCTTCGGCCTTGATTATAGCGATACATTCTCTCCAGTCGCTAAGATGGCGTCAGTTCGCCTATTTCTTTCTCTTGCTGCTGTTCGTCACTGGCCACTCCTTCAACTTGACATCAAAAATGCCTTTCTTCATGGTGATTTACAAGAAGTTTATATGGAGCAACCACCTGGTTTTGTTGCTCGGGGAGAGTCTGGGAAAGTGTGTCGTCTTCGAAAATCCTTATATAGTCTCAAGCAGTCTACTCGGGCATGGTTCAGTCGCTTCAGTTCTGCTGTTCAGGCGTTTGGCTTAATTCGCAGTAAAGTTGACCATTCTGTATTTTATAGGATCACGTCTCCTGGTAAGTGCATCTATGTGTTAGTCTATGTTCATGACATCATCCTCACCGGGAGTGATCAAGCTTAAATTCGTCAGTTAAAACAGTATTTATTCAGTCAATTTCAAACAAAGGACCTCGGGAAGTTGCGTTACTTCTTGGGAATTGAGGTAGCACAATCTAGACAGGGCATTTCTATCTGTTAAAGGAAGTATGCCTTGGATATCCTAGAAAAGACTGGTATGTTGGGGTGTAAACCAATTGATACACCCATGGATCCCAATGTCAAGTTATTGCCCGGACAGGGGGAGCTGTTATCTGATCCTGGTCGTTGTCGGAAGCTAATTGGGAAGCTCAATTATCTTACGGTGACTAGGCCAGACATTTCTTTCGCTGTTAATACGGCTAGTCAGTTCCTTGATTCCCCTTGTGATTTTCATTGGGATGCTGCTGTGAGGATCCTCCGATACATCAAAGGAGCACCAGGAAAAGGTTTGTTGTATTCAGATCAGGGAAATACAGAAACTTGTGGTTATTCAGATGTTGATTGGGCAGGATCACCCTCAGACAGACGCTCTACTTCTGGCTATTGTGTCTTCTTTGGAGGAAACCTAATTTCTTGGAAGAGCAAGAAACAACCTGTTGTTGCTCGATCTAGTGCAGAAGCTGAATATCGTGCAATGGCAATTACTACATGTGAGTTAATCTGGTTAAAGCAGTTGATTCAGGAGCTTCGTCTTTGTGAACAGAAACAAGCCATGACACTCATTTGTGATAATCAAGTTGCGCTACATATATCCTCTAATCCTGTATTTCATGAGAGAACCAAACATATAGAGATTGATTGTCACTTCATTCGAGAAAGGATTCAGTCAGGAGAAATCAAGACAGTTTTTGTCAACTCTAATGATCAACTAGCGGATGACTTCACTAAAGCTCTTAGAGGTCCTCGGCTTGAATTCATTTGTAGCAAGCTTGGTGCTCACAATATATACGTACCAGCTTGAGGGGGAGTGTTAGAATAGATATGATTGGATATGATTAGATATGATTAGATTACTTCCTATCTGTAAATATTATTCCTTTGGATTAGTTCTGGGCTTCTCACTTAAGCCATTAGGGTCTCTATATATTGTAACTCTTTGTATCAGATTAATACACAACATCTTATTTTATATTCAAGTCCTTAAACAATGAAAAGGAAAGAATCTTAATTTATTTTAACACTCCTATTTGGAAAGAAGAACAGTATGGTTCAACTAAAAAACTTAGCCCCGTCTCCATACCCCCTCACCCAACACCTGGGTTTGAAATATTTAAAAAAAAAAATTATTGGTATGTCTCTCTGCACTCGAATAAATAACTAGAAGGAAGGCAAACAAAGTAACCATAAGTATCATTAAATAAAAATAACAAATGGATTTTATCCCCCAATGCAGTAATACTATCACATGTTCTCCCAGATTCATTAGATGTAAGTTGCAAATTCCCTAAAGGAAGAATTGCATTCTGATACAAATGACATTGTCAGAGGAAGTTATCAAACCAGCTTACAAGTTAAAAACATGAGAAATTCACTCAACTTAATATTTAGAATGGTAATATAACAGAAGAAAAGTGAATCAAGACTCAATATTATATTACTATAAATTTGAAATGCTATGCCCTTGCCACCTAATTCTCAGTATTGATACTTTAAACAGCAAACAGATCATAGCAAGCGTTAATGACAGTCATTACTATTCAGATAAATCTTCTAGGGCATTATGAAAGATAAAAGCATCCAGAAAAATCTTCAACATATCAATATAACAGAAAACATGTTTAGTCTGGATAATTGAAATACTTGATAGTTAATAGGGTTAACACAAATGACATGTTTAAGATCAGCAGACCTCATACAGATCTTTATATTTTAATTTGTTTTGTTATATGTGCTATGTGGTTCCACTTTAGAAACAGTGACCGATTTATTTTTTATTTATTTTTTATTTATTTTTTAATATGAAAAGAAAAGAAAAAGTATGCACATAAGGATTATAAAGGATAAGGAATCCACCATAGCAAAAAAAGTAAAGTAGGAAAGAGCATAAGTATCAAAGTATCCAAGACTCAATAAAGCTACCCAATATCTACTCATGTTAGATATGGGAACTACCTTAAAAAAGCCACTAACACAGAACCATAGGGATGTCACAAAAACACACAATCCTGCCCCATAATAAGTTGGAACGTGGGATACACCCATAAAGATGTGTGCACTCTGCTCCAACCAAATGCACTAAAGGACAGCAAAAACTGCACATTTCACAAACATTTGCCTCAACTTTGCCAAAGCCCTTAAATATCACCACAAAAGACTGTTTCTATGTAGAAAGAGAAAAGAACCCACCCAAGCCTCTCCAAAAGCCCCAAAACAAAATGTTAGTGATGTATTTTTTTTCGTATTGTCTGGCATTTACTTTCTTTTTGGAATAAGCTGTCTAGTGTGCTTTGGGAATATTGGAATTTTTTTTTTCAATTCACAACAATTTCTCTATCGCTCACAAATGCAAGATAAGGCTACCTACTATACTATAGATCCATCCCTGGACCCCGCACATAACAGGAGCATTATAGCACAAGACTGCCCCTTTTGGAACAACTTCTCTCTGTGTTTCAAAGATCTTGGTAAACCAAGGATGCAAAACTTTATGGTAGTGCGCAATTTATGTAATGTTGTAGTGTAGTTGGTTGGAGGGTAAGCATGATGCTTAAGGATGTCTCTACGCCCTCAGGTATGCAATGACTTATGAGGTTAGATTGTTTTTATGGATTCTATACATGGTCTTCTAATATTTATTTCTAGGGAGTTTTGTAAAGTCAATTTCTAAAAGAGGGAGTAGGGGCCCAGAATTGCAGGGAAAAGACAGAGAAGGAAGAGGCAAGATTGAGAGATTGAATGGGAGAGAGAATAGATTGAAAGAGTGACATGAAGGAACTAGGAAGTACTTTCTTCTTCTTAATTCCATTCAGCCATTTGGCATTTCATAACAAGAATTTGAAATACTAAAAAGGTAAAGCGAATGAACGTTAATCCTAATTGATACCAATCAGAGCTAATTGATATCAATCTAATCATTTTATTCATGCTAATTGAAATGCTAAAAAAGGTAAAGCCAATAAATGCTAATGTTGATTGACACTAATCAACATTAATTGATAAGAATCTAATCATTTTATTAATGGAAGCTAGTAAATGCTAATTTGATATCGCGTGATGACTTGTTGCATATCATTCCTTCCCTCGAACTTTGGCCCCAAGTGGCCGCAGCACGCAAGTGTATCGAGATGCAGCATGGTCAGCAGTAGTCGATCTTCTGGGTGGGCGTTTAATATTAAAAATAGTTCTCCCCAATGAATAGCCAAAAGGTCAATTCACCTAAGGAGAAATGTGGGAACATGAGGCAGAGAGTATGTCCATGCAATGGCACAACATCCAAAGGTGTGGGCTACTGCAAAGCTCTGCCAAGGATGCTTAATGCTGGATCGATTGGTGATGGTGGTATTGTTGGTCACTCACATTAAAGGGTGGCAAAGAGGCCCTAATCACGTCTGGATCGATTGGTGATGCTTTTTGTTGTAAGGTTGATTTGGTTTGAATGTCCACGAAGATGGCAGCAGTTGTAGCACTAAATAGTTGTTGCACTTCTTGCAATTGAGCCTTGTACTCTTCAGGAGTACAACTCACCAACAAGTCAAGCTACATGCCGCATTCGCATTAGCAAGCATGTATGAGACTCAACTCAGCGAGCTGCACCTTAGCAACCAGCCATTTCAGCTATCGCCCTAGGCAGCACCAAGCCGTATAGCTCCTACCGCCTCCTAATCCCTTGTCCATGGCTGCCTATCAAATGCCTAATAGAGGAAGAGATGCAAATGCAACATCACAGCAGACAATGCTTCAACTGTTACAAGAGGTTTGTCCACAGACATCAATGCAAAAGCTCGGTCATTTTACATTAGGAGGAACTTGGTGCTACGGAGGTCTACTCGCTACGGCCCGAGCCAGTCGTATCTAATCCACCTGACCCATTCACACGCCACACGTTGCGTCTTGACTTGAGAGAAGTCTCGTTTGATGGGGAAAGGAATGTTAGGCATTTATTAGCATTTATTAGCGTTCATTAATTAAAAAATTATATAGGTATCAAATAATCCTGACTAGTACCAGATAGGAATAGCAATTATTGTCTTTACCATTTTAAGTTTTAACATTTCAAACCTTTTTTATAGAAGTCAAACTGCTGAAGGGAATAAACAAGAAAAAAGATTACTTCCTTCCTATAATCCTCTTATTCTCTTTTCGCTCTCAACAAATCAATCGTTCTCGCCTCTCTCTCTCCCTTCCTCTCTGATTTTAATAAAAATACACTTAATATAGCAGCAGCTGGCAAAACAATTTTAACTACATCTACACATATGTCTTCAATTTGGACAATGCTATTCTCCTCTGAACTGCTCTATTCTCTTTAACCAATCCGTTTCTCAGATTGTATTATATAATAGCATTACTCCTGTTATGCTATGAACATATATTTTACCACCTTCACTTCAAGTCATTAGGATAATAAGGGATATGTCGAAGGACTATCATTAACCTATAACCTTGCCAAAAATCATGTTTTTTGTACATATATACTTTGTATAAGAGATCTATGCTGCAGTAAAAACAACAAAGGAACAATAATATCTCTCTAGCCATCACAGGAGATTAATGGAATTCACAAAATAGCAAATTGCTCACTGCATATTTCATATTTCCAGATCATAAGGATAATTCAAAGGGGGAGGGCCATAGAGGTTGGTTCAATGCCATGTAAACAAGAAAGTGTAACACAATCACAATAATCCAAAACCAGAACACATAACATAAACCGCCTCCATCACTAATTATGATACTAACTGTAAACATAGAACCCAAAATCATGGCCAAAAACAATCCCAGAAGCCAAACTAAGCCAATCACCTAAAACTAACAAGATACATCTCCAAAATACCCACATCACTGTAAACCAATATACTTCAATTACCAAACGAAAAAAAAAAATCTCAAAAGTTACACTAAATTACAGTCACACCCATTATGTCACTTTCCACGGTTTTCCGGGATGCCAAACACCACAACACTAAGCAAAGACAAAAAAAAAATTGAGAAATAAAAAGTAGAAAATCACTTACAGCAGGGAAACGTGTATCGAGCTTTTTCCTCATGGTATCAGAATCGGGTGAAAAAAATTAGGATCACAACACACAGAAGAACGAAACCCCAAAAATGGGAACGAAAATAAGGAAAGAAAAATCAAAACTTGTGAACGTGAATATCATTCACAAGACAAAATCCAAGGAAACCATCTCATCTCGGATCCGAAGGTGTCGTCCCAGAAACTAACGACGTTTCGATTCAGCGGAATATTCGTTAGTACGAGTTTGACGAAGAAAATAAAAAGACAGAACTGTGACAAAGCTGACGGAAAACTGAACCTTACTGTGAGGGAAAGTTTGGAATAGACCAATAGCTAAAAAACATCTGGGACCGACGCAGAATAATAACTATCAACCCAAAAAATATATATAATTATTAAAAAATCAGATTACCAATTAAGGATTATTTTGGAACAGTGATCAAAATGTCACTATTTTCTAACTTTTTTTTTAAATACCATGTCAGCAGTGTTAATTTTTAATATGCCACATGGGCAAGTTCGCTGGCCACTGTAGCGAACTCAGTTTGCTGACGTGTCACGTTCCTAGTGAACACCAAGCTCGCCAATTATTGCACCTGTACGTTTTCACCTACCACGATGACACGTGGCAGACATGCAACGAAGTTCGCTAGGGGGCAGTGAACTTCGTTGCATGTCTGCCATGTGACGTGGCAGGCAGAAACGTGCAGGTGTAATAATTACAATCAAGTTCGATACCCCAAGTAGCGAACTTGCCCACGTGGCATACTGGAAATTAATACTGTTGACATGACATTTAAATAAAAAAATTAAAGAACAGTGATATTTTAGTCACTATTCCGATTATTTTGGGTATTAGTTTGGTAATGGTTGGAGCAGCAAACTCGGATTCGGCAAGAATCTCATTTTTTGGTAGTACGAAGGGGGAATTGGCCCAAAAATTGGATAGAAGCAATGCCAAGTGTCAAGGGAGTCTCTTCCCGGACCGGTGAGCGTGAAAGCCATGCTATCAAGAAAGAGAGATCTGGATATGGATCGAGATCGGGGTGAAGACTTCGCTCGTACAAGTAAACAGACGTTGGTGATTCCGCGGAATCCACTGTAAAATCAATAGATTAATATTTCTCATGTCACTTCATTTCGTATAAAAAGACAGTAATTTATGTCACAGATTTAAAAAGACATACACTTTAACAACACAAATTTAGTTTGTTTTGAAAGAGAAATAGACAAGAAAAAAAAAATATGGATCCCACTTAAAAAAAAAAAAAAAAATCTGACCTCTTTATATTTATTTCTTTTTAAAAACACTTAAATTTGTGTATTTAAAAGAATACATATTTTTCTCTTTACATATTTGACATATTCATATATGCAAAATGACACTAAATTAGGAGTTTATTCTTTTATATTGTTTTGGTAAATAATAAAGGAAAAGTTATTCTTATAGTTATCTTCTGTAATTTCATATTACTAATAAAATTTCCTAATTATAATCGCTGCAAAATTAATAAAATTTAAAAATATTTCTAAATATTTCTAAATTTTTGTTTAATTTTAGTTATAACAATTAAAAAATACAGTGATTTATTCTGAGAGTTATTTTTATAAAATAACCTATCTCAAATAAATATTTTTATTTTAAAAAAAAAAGTATGCACACACGTACTACCATTTTTTTAGCACATAAATATTCATAATTTTTTTAAAAAAAATTACATTATAATTTTTCCTTCCTCAAAAAATATTTGGGTCTGCCATTATATATATATATATATATATATATATATATATATATATATATATATATATATATATGTAAAATACTTATTCTATATTATTTCTTTGTTTATATTTTTGGAAATTTCATTCTAATCTTAAAAAATTCCAAACTAATATTTAATACTTTCTTAAAATATTTCTTAGATAAAAATTATTTTTTAAATAACTTTAAATTTTTGTTTTCGTAAAATTTAATTCTAAGGTACTTTTCTAAATATTGAAAAATTATGTAAAGATTTTACGATAATTAAATAAATTATTACTAAATTATTTTATCTAAATCAAAAAAGTTATCTGAACCTAGTGGGTGTCACATATACCACTAATTACAATGTTTCAAGAATACGTCATAATTGGAATAAAGATCGGGTGGCAAAAGAAACATGAATGAAAATAAAGTCCCGACCAAACTTTATTCGATTTGGTCATATAGTTAGTGATCGCCTCATCTAATCTTATAAAAACCTTTTGCTGTGCAGATTTATTTTGGCGCTCCTAGCGCATAAAATATTGGGTAGGGCAAACAAGAAAGCGAGAAAGGAAGATTGAGGAGAGAGAAGACAAAATGAAGAAAAAAAAATCATGTGTCACTCCCTTGTTGAGAGAACCACCATTGTAACATCCCGTATGCATCCGGTCATGTTATCATTGTTTACGATATTAAGCACAGTTATAATCACAACAGTTCATTTAATAATTACGGTAAAACTTTTTCTTTTTTAATACCGTTTACAAAATCCTTACATTTATAAAACGTTCGTATTCAGCATTTCCTAAAAAAATGTGATCGTAACTTAAAACTATTGCAAAATTATAAATATTATTGCTTAATATCATACAACATCTATTTAAAATTGCTAAGTGATTCCCATAAACCAACGAAGCACAAATACACAATTTGACGTTTCACCTACTTAAGGTACATTTAGTTTTTCCAAAACTGTAACTGGACTACTTGTCCATAAATTATCATCTTTTGATATGTTATTCTACACTCTTTTACCTTTCCACAAGGTATCACACGCCCCCATTTGGAGTTTTACAACTCCGGATACGCTCGCCGTAAGTTACTTCCTTAAAACTGACAAAACTGCTTTGTTAGGTACACAAACATCCCTCACTGTTTTTCAAACTGAAGTCATTCCACTTTTCTGTTTTCCACCAATTTTAATATCTTTTAGGAGACACCTCAAGCTTCATTTTGATATATCATAAGCCTAATTTGGATAAGAAATGAGAGAGATGTGAATTTTTCAAAAGTGAACACCAATGCTGTAAAATACAGCGCAAACAGAAACATATCTCATTCAAACACAAACTGAGCAGTTTCTACAACTCCAAATGATACCAAATTTTATGACAACACAGGGGACATCCTAAGCTTCAAAATAAGATATATTACATCTTAATTTGACCATTGTAGAGAGAGTTATGGTTCTCAAAGTTACGATAAAATCTAACTGTTTTTCTAGAAATTTTGACGGAGTCTCCTTTGTTTTTACAACTTTCCCCCACTTTATACATGTGTGTTCCAAGACTCAAAAGTGCTACCTAATAGAACAAAAGGGGGCATCCAAAGGATCAACATTCCTTGGTGCACTTAAAACCCACAATATACATCAATTCATATTATGTCTCTTTATCTTTCATTATAATTTAACAACGTCAATAACTACAATAGGCTTTAGGTCCTTCCAACACATACATCAATATTTACATAAACAAGATTCTCCAGTAATACAATTATATTATATCAACTATCAAATTTAACTATTACATAATCAACATAATAATCAAATGACTTACACACAAATGCATGAACAACTCTAAGCATGTCCACATAACTCATACAAGACCAATGTTCATGCACTAAGTCAATGATACGAAATAAGCAACTATCAGGTGCATCATAATAATATCTCAAAATGTCATGTAACCCCATTCACTCCTATGTACATGTCAAATACTCCATATGCTCATATCCACTTTAAGTGGGCTTCTTGCCCAAGGCTTCTCCAGCAGCAGTAATGGTACTTGAAAATGATGCCCCATAATGCGGGGTGAGATTTGACAATCTCAGTAAACTATGGGTCTTTGAGGGTCACTCCACCCAATGGCTCACTCAATGTGCATGCAATGATAAATATATAAATAGCATAACATACGAAATCACAACAATCACTGAGCAAACAATCAAGAACATCCAAACAAAATACTATAACGCTCTCATCCATAACTCCCGAGACATTCCTAGTACCGCTCCCAAAACAAAGACAGCACTACAGAAAAACCCGACTAGAACTCCCTACAAAGACCTATCCAGTGAAACTCCCATAAATCTATCTACTGGCCAGAGATAGTAGTATATCAAAACATATACCAGATACTAGTATATCAAACCATATACCAGATAGCATGCCAAAATGCATGTCAAACAACAGGTAAAAATGCATGGTCATACTCTATCATACATTATCAAAGATTACAAATCCAACCATTTCCAAAGGGCATGGCGAAGCACACAAAGGGACTAACCCCAGGACACACCAAAGTTTACCTGTAAAAGTTCCACAAGCAATTTCACAAGCTAACAGAGAGAAGCTTCCAAAGATTAATCCTCCAAGATTGGATCAAAGAGTGTCAACCTACAATGATCATACCACAATATGATCAATCACATGCTTGAGAATACACAAACAAATATAACAACAACTCTCAGAAAACCCCTAGCTCACGGTCATTAAACCTCAAAGTATGCCTAATTGTGTTTTAATTTCAACAAACCAACACCATCACTTAAACAACCTTAATAACCAACTCACCAATACATTCGAACACTCTCCATCAAGCCACTACACACTTTACAACATTTTTCTCTAATTTCTTCAATATGGCTGAATGTGTACATAATGTGGCCAAGGTAATTTTCAATCATTCATAAGCTTAAAACTCTTATAAAACTCCATAATTTAGGATTGAAACAACCACCAATCAATTACATCATCCATCAAAGACTTCCTTCACAAATCATCGCTCTTTCATGCTTGAAAATTTGTCTCAGTGTTGGCACCAAAATCACTTGAATTTTTATTGCATTTTTATTGATTATTCATCCATACTAATAATAAATTCCAAAGGAACATAGCCATAAGACCTCTATAACCATGCTCACCAACATACACATCATATTATGTCCAAAATTTCGATCCATAGAAAATACTCAATGAAATTGAGAAATCTTACCACCAATGGGTTCCTAGGCTTCCAGGGATCAATATACAAGCCTCCAAGCAATAAAAACTACCAACAATGGCTACTCTCACCTCACAAAACTGCCACCTTCAAGCTCTTGAATCTCCTCACACGCTCACTTTCTCAAGAAATTCTTTTCGGGTTTTTGAACACCAAGAGATTCTGGGTATTTTTCATGTTGTAACTTTCTTGATTCGGTGTAAAAATAAAAAAGTTGCAAACCTAAGCTATTCTCCAATGGAGGTTTCGGCCAAGACAAGTTTTGGAAGGAAGAAGACAAGCTTAAATGGCTGATTTCATGTTTAAATAAGCCTAGCCACTTTATTTGACTTTTTGAAAAAGTTTAGAAAATATCTAAATTTAATTTATTTAATTATTTTCTTGAAATCTCAATTAATTTCAAGACTTAGGTATTTTCATAAATTCAATATGCATAATTATAGTTTAATAATGTCACGATACAGTGTTAAAAAGATTCGGGCAATTTTTGCATAATTCCATTTTTGCCCCCATTCACAAACTCATTGTATTAAAAACATCAAAATTCACCAAATAATTCAAATAATTATTTCTCTTGGTTCTAAACACTTCTTTCAACATATATCCATTTCCATAATATTTATATGATTTTTTAGTCTCTCTATAAAATTATATTGCAGTATTTCATCCGCTAAAAATCACTATTCATCAATTTTTCAGAAAAATGCTTATCTACTTCCAAATTTCATTCTGAATCCAAATCCAACATTAATTTCACTACATAATATCTAATTATATCATTTCATAATTTTAGGGTTCAGTAATTGTCAAATTACCATTTTGCCCATCGAGTGCATTTTCACCCAAATTTCAGGATTTTCACCAATTAAGCCTTCTAATCCACAATTCAATTATAATAATGCATTTTCAATTATATGAGGTGTTATAACCATATTCCAGAAACATATTAAAAAATTTCTTTGTTGTGATTATTGTCAACAACAAATGGTTCATTTTGCGGCGGTGGAATTATAATTTTATGTTGGTTCAAACCGTCGATAAAAGAAATTTGCAACAGTTAACCAACTGTCGCGGTTATAAGTATGAGTAGCAATCCATCACAACTGAAGTCAACTACTAGAATAACCACTGAGAGGCATATAACGATGGTTTGAAAGGTGGGCATAACCGCCACATCTATATATTATAAAAGAATGTCATTCTTTGGCAAGTTTTCTGACATGTCGCTCTCTCTCCTTCGATTTCAGGTATGTGTTCACATTAGAGAACATTTAAAATCTTTCCTCCTTTAGTAACTTTTTAAATTTAAAATTTATACTTGATATAGGTGGGAAAAGAGTTCAGCGTTAATTGGTGGCAGACATCTATATTAATATTACTACTTTTTTAAAATTTGAATTTTAAACTTGATATAAGTGGGAAATTTCAAATTTTAAACTTGATATAGGTGGAAAAAGAGTTCAATATTTTTTTGTAACAGACAGTTGTATTAATATCCCATTACTTTTTGCATGGATAATTGTTAGCCCTATTAATGCTGCATAAAAAAAACAAAAACATTAAAAAAAATATTGTAAAATAACAAAATTATTTAGTGTATAAATAGAATATGCGTTACTAGGTCTTTTTATTTCGTAATCAGCTTCTGTGCACATATTTTTCTCTTCTCTGTCTTTTTATCTTCTTCATCCTCTCAAGTTGTTCTTCTATTAGATGAACATGTAATATTTTTCGTTTTTTTTTTTGGCAGGTCAGTTGTAGAGAAAAGCCGACGGGATGATTTTGAATTCTATCTTTTTACAAGGAAGAGGCTATCCAAATATTCTTACTAGAAGGTGTGAAAAATCATTTTCATGTCCCTAAGTTATTATTCTTTAAAGCCATATCTTTTTGTTTGACATTATGCATTTTTTTCCTAACAGGTTTTTGCGGCTTCTGCTTGTGAATTTGCACCTTCCAACATATTGTTTGATAGATTATGATCCATGTGACTTTGACATCTTAACCACTTTGAAATTTGGTTCAACAGTTAGTATTTATAAGTTTATTAATTCAGAAATACTTCAACACGTATAACTCTATAGTGTTCTGAATATGAATTTATGAAATAATGTACAAGATTATTCAATGGATTGAATCTCTGTCTAATGGATGTGAGTTACATTTCTGGATCCTGCCAGACTAATTTATTCCCCATGCACTATTATATTAGCAAATGGCTTATGACACGAAACATCTTTGTGTCCCAAAGATATACTGGCTTGGAGCTTTTAGATTCTGAGAGATATTTTGTTCCAAAGCAGTGTCTTTTTCCTCTCTAACTGCTGAAGGTAACTTGGGATATAACTTGTGTAGTGCTTCAAATTAACGTGTTTAGCACTGAGTACAAAGCACGCTGAAAAGTCTCATTTTAGTGTGTGGGAACAGTTGTTGATGCTTATAAGTGGCCAGACGTTACAATTATGATGATTATGTGGTAAAACATATAAAGATTGATTAACACTTTCAAGGCATAGACTTGGTTTTTCTATCTCTCAAGAGAAATATTTGTGTTAAGTTCTGTAAAGTGGAATCCCAACCTTATGGTATTTGGAAAAGAAAAATAAAATCCTTCATTTTACTTAGAGTACTGGGTTCATTACTTCTCGGTTTTGTGATTGATTATTATTAGGATCTCCTGTTTACAAGTAAATGATTATGAAAGTCGAATCACATGGCGGAAGAGTCAAATTTTGTATCCCTACAAGTTCTCAAATGATATTTAGAAGAATAAATTTATAAAAAGAACTTAATTATTTTAGTATATATTAAATTTCCTTCTATAGAGTGTACCACGTTCATTATCCAAAATTTGTCATGAACAATATGCGAAGTTTGGAAATATGTAAGAAATTTAGAAGAAAAATTAACTAGAATATAAATAATTTAATCTTACTTATGTAGAAAATAGAAGGCAAATTTTATTTTATTTTTTTAAAAAAGACTCCAGCTTCAAATTGTAGAACACTTTTAACCAAAAAAAATAAAATATTTTAATCAAATTAAGATCTAAGATATTTGTAAAGATTTGGTTGCAATGAATATTAATATTACATCCTTAAAATCCAACGGTTATATCATGTCTTGGAGTTCACCAAGTATATGCTTATGTATTTAAGATTGCAAGATCACGACCAAGTATGAACGTAAATAATTTAAGATTGCAAGATCACCAAGTAAGTAATTTATAATATTTTTTATGAATGTCTTAATAAATTGGTTAAAATAATTGATAAAAAAGGAAAAACAATTTTTTTTGGTAAACGAAAAATAAAATTTATTATGCTTTAAAATGGTAATTTTTTTTAAAAAAATTACATGTGACTTTAAAATATAAATTAGACATAACTTATTAATTTTAACTTCATTTTTTACTTGCATGTGTTTTATGATATATCGATTTTTCACACTTACTTCTTAAAGTTTCTAATATAAATTATTCTTAAACATAAATTAAAAATAAATACTCCGGAGACATATTTGATTTATAATTAAATTAAAATTACACCATTCTTATCTTAGAATTAAATTCCTAAATCTAATTTCAATTTTTATAAATACAAATATGTAAAATCTCAAATATTAAAAACACAAATCCTTGCAAAAATATAATTATTTATTCTCATTAATCTATATATTAAAAGGGAATGTCATTTTTTGGCAAGTTTGCTACGTGTTGCTTTCTCCTTCAATTTCAAGTTTGTCTTTACACTAGAAACCATTTAAAATCTTCCCTCCTTTAGTAAATTTGCACAATTCGAAATTTAAACTTCATTAGGTGGAAAATGAGTTCAACATTAATTATTGGCGGACATCTGTATTAATATCTCACTACTTTTTTAAAATTTGAATTTTAAACTTGATATAGGTGGAAATTTTTGAATTTTAAACTTGATATAGGTAGAAAAGGAGTTCAATATTTTTCTATGGTAGAAATCTATGTATGTTTCCCACTACTTTTTGTGGAACCAATGCAGAACATAAAGATTCTAGGATTTTGATGATAACAAACAAAGCATGGAAGGAAGGCTTCAAGTTGCAACAATAAAAAAGAAACAGACAACTAATGCTCATGAAGTCCTTCAAGATTCAATCTTCAAGAGAAGAATCTAAGTCCAAGAATTCTCAAGTTATATACTTTAGGACTTAGAACTAATTGTGAGGGTAACTGAATTCTTGCATGAATAAGCTCAAACATATTTTTGTTAAAATACATGCATTAAATTATCATTTGATTACACAAAGGAGTTATAGCATTACGCATTTATAGAAACATGTTTGAAAAGGTTTTAAAATAATTTTAAACATATTCCCAACCTTTCTAAAAGGATGGGAATCGATTCCTTGTGAGCAGGAATCGATTCCCACTCATCTGAAAGGTTGGGAATCGATTCCTATTGCACCAGAGGACGAAAATAACGGCTATAAACGGCTAATTTTGCAAAAATGAGTGTGCAAAAGGTCATGGGGGGCCTCTACAAATAGTGACCATTGTTCCATTGATTGGACAACTCTTCTTGATCATAATTCTTGCTTTAAGTCACTTCATTTGCTTACTTTCAATCATCTTGATCATAAATCATCTTTGAGCTTTATTCTTGTGGGAGTGTCAACACCCATAGTTCTTCAACTTGTATTATTTGTACTTTAAGAGTACTTAGCCATTGTTTAAACACCTCCATTTGATTTCTTGAATAGTTAGGGGAGTGAACCCTATACACTTGAGAGGTCACCAAATTCCTAAGAAAATTTGGAGTGAAAAAATTGTAAGGCATCAAGAGCCCGAAGTCTTGAAAGATTGTAGTGGTTTGTCAAGCACCCTTAAGCTTGATAGGTAGTGAAAAGATTTGATCGAGCGGCTTCAGTCTGGACGTAGGTCACAGTGGTGGTGACCGAACCAGGATACATCTAGTTTGCAATTTCTCTAACCTTAAACTCCTTACTTTAGTATTGAAATTGCTTTTTTAGATTGTGTTTATCCATTTGCTTGCTTACTTTATTGATCACTTCATTTGCTCTCACACTTAGATTTGTCATTATTAAATCACTTTATTGAAGAAATAATCTTTAAAATATCGAAGGAGGCACTTTGCGAAAAGATTTTGTAAAACTCAATTCACCCCCCTCTTGAGTATTGAAACCACCTGTCCAACAAGTGGTATCATAGCTTGAACTCTTGTGTATGGAGCTTAACTGCTTCAAGAGAAGAGATGACTTCTTTAAACCATGATATGCCCATTGAGGGATCTTTTAGTACTAGACCTCCATTTTTCAATGGCCTCGATTATTCTTATTGGAAGAGGCGGATGAAAATATTTCTTCAATCTAATGATTTAAGAGTATGGAACATAGTTGAAAAATGGTATACACCACCCACTATAAAAAATGAGAAAAATGAAGATGTTCCTAAAGATATAGATGATTACACCGAAGATGAAGTTAAGAAAGGAAATTGGAATGCTAAAGCTCAAAACTTGATTACAAATGCCTTAGGTCGTGACGAATACTTTCGTGTTTCAAATTGTAAGAATGCTAAGGAAATGTGGGATATTCTTCAAATAACCCATGAAGGAACTAGTGATGTTAAATTTACAAAATTAAATGCTCTTACTAGAGAATTTGAAATATTTGAGATTCATGAAAATGAAAGCATTCAAAGTATGCAAAAAAGATTCACACACCTTGTCACTCATTTAAATGCTTTAGATAAATCTTTTACTAACCTTGAGTTAATTGCTAAAGTGATGAGAAGTGTGCACAATAGGGAATGACAACCCAAGTTGACGGCTATAACGGAATCAAAGGATTTGAAGACCATGGATCTTGCAACCTTGTTTGGAAAACTCCAAGAGTATGAAATTGAGCTATGTAGAATAACCTTGAAGGAACAAGTCATCAAGAAAAGTAAGGGAATTGCCTTGAAAGCCTCAACACCAAGCAAAGAGAAGGATGAGGAAAAAGAAGATGGAGATTCCGAAAATGATCTTGATGAAGATGAGATGAGTATCTTCGTGAAAAAGTATGGAAAATTCTTTAAGAAGAATTTCTCAAAGAGACCCGCATTTCCTCCTAGAAGAAGAGCTAAAGATGAAGGATCTTCTCAACTCACCATCACTTGCTACAAATGTGGAAAAACCAGTCACTACAAATCAGATTGTCCAAATATTCAAAAGAAAGATAAATATGAAAAGAAGCAAGGCAAGGATAGAAGAACTTCAAGAAGGCCTATCTTGCTTGGGATAACGAATCTAGCTCTTCCGATGATGGGTCCAAGGAAGAAGCAAACCTATGCTTTATGCAAAATGGGATATCACCGGAGAAATCAAGCAAAGGAACTCAACATATATGTCTAATGGCAAATGAGGATGAATCCGAAACCGAGGTAAACTCATCTTGCTCTACTATTTTCCCTTCATATGATGAGTTGTCTAAAATGTTTGAAGAAATGCATAATGAAACACTAGAACATGTTAAAACTCTTAGAGCATCAAGAAAAACTATTACTTCTTTGGAAAAACAAATTGCGTCTTTAGAAAAGGAAGTAAAAGATTTGAAAGATAAAAATGAAACTCTCAAATTACTTGATGCTAGCACTAGTTGTATCAGATACCTATCTTCAAATTATCATGCATCTTCATCATCATGTACATCATGTAAAGATCTAAACAATGAAATTGATGACTTAAATGAGATTTTAAGCAAATTCACATGTGGTAGAGATAACTTAAATGCGTTGCTTGGTGAACAAAGATGCATGTTTAACAAATCCGGCTAAGGTTTTGACATAAGCACACAAGAAAAATCATATAAAAACTTTTTCATCTCTCCATCCTACATGACAAGTAGCTCATTCATTAAATGTTTTCATTGTGGTGGAAATGGTCATAGTGCTTCCACATGTAAAGTTAGAAAGAATGGTATTATTGGGCAAAAGAAAGTGTGGGTTCCTAAGAGAACTAAGCCCAAGACTAACACACAACCCAACAAAGTTTGGGTACCAAAGATTAAATCTTGACTTTGTGATGTAGGTTTGTTTCAAGGCTAAAAGCTCCAAGTGATACTTGGATAGTGGTTGCTCAAGTCACATGACGGGAGATGCAACTAAATTCCAATCATTCACAAAGAAAGAGAATGGACATGTTTCCTATGGAGATAACAACAAAGGAAAGATACTTGGTATTGGAAAAGTTGGTAACTCTTCCTCCGTCTCTATAGAGAATGTTTTACTTGTTGAGGGCCTTAGACATAACTTGCTGAGCATTAGTCAATTATGTGATAAAAATTATAGAGTAATTTTTTATTCAACCTCTTGCAAAATTGAAAGTCTAATTGATGGACAAGTTAAGTTTCTTGGTCATAGAGTGGATAATATTTATATGATAGACTTAGATGGTATGCCTTCAAATGACGATAAATGTTTGATTAGTAAGGAAGATGACTCTTGGTTATGGCATAGAAGAATAGCACACAGCGACATGGGTCAATTAAGCAAATTGATTTCCTTAGACCTAGTGTTGGGTTACCAAAGATCAAATTAGAAAAAGATAAAGTTTGTGATGCTTGTCAAATGAGGAAACAAGTAAAGGCTTCTTTTAAATCAAAAAATATTATTTCTACCACAAAGCCTTTACAACTTTTGCATATGGATCTTTTTGGACCAACTAGAACAATGAGCTTTGGTGGCAATTACTATGCATTGGTCATTGTGGATGATTATTCTCGCTATACTTGGACTTTATTTCTTACACATAAAAGTGATGCTTTTAAATCATTCAAGAGACTAGCCAAGTTTATTCAAAATGAACAATCTACAAATATTGATTCAATTAGAACCGATCATGGTGGAGAATTTGAAAATCAAGATTTTGAAACCTTTTGTGAAGAAAATGGTATTGAACATAATTTTTCCGCTCCTAGGACTCCACAACAAAATGGAGTTGTAAAAAGGAAAAATCGTGTATTGGAAGAACTTGCTAGAACCATGTTAAATGAAAATGATCTTCCAAAATATTTTTGCGCGGAAGTCGTTGGCATCGCTTGTTATGTTATGAACCGTGCTTTAATTAGACCTATTTTAAAGAAAACCCCCTATGAGCTTTACAAAGGAAGAAAATCCAATATTTCATATTTTTATGTCTTTGGTTGCAAATGTTTTGTTTTAAACAATGGAAAAGAAAACCTTGGCAAATTTGACTCTAAAGCCAAAGAAGGCATATTTCTAGGCTACTCACTCACAAGTAGAGCTTATAAAGTCTATAATAAGAGAACAATGGTCATTGAAGAGTCTATTCATGTTGTATTCAATGAGACTAACAATGCATTGCCTAGAAAAGAACTTTGTGATGATGATCTTATAGAAAGCATGGAAAACATAAACTTGGATGGCAAAGAGGAAGATGAAAGGTAAAAAGAAAAGGAAGCAAACAATGAAGGAACACCAAGTCAACAAACCAATGATGGAAACAATCTACCACAAGATTGGAGAGTAGCTAGATGACTCCTCATTGATGTGGTAATTGGTGATATATCCAAAGGGGTAACTACTAGAAACTCAATTAGAAATATT